>NC_085138.1:58368185-58384753 GCF_035046485.1 Aedes albopictus | reverse complement strand
GTTTAGTTCGTGCAGCGACGAACTTCGTTCGATCGTAGAGTTCTGTGGAGTCCAAAGTAAGCACAATTTCCTGCCACAATGCGTCTTTGAATTTTTCTGCTAGTGTCACAGTCGTACACACATACATACAGTCGTACAGACATACAGTCACAGCCGATGTACAGACACAGACATGACACCGACAGTCCTATGTACAGCCTAACAAAAGCGATTACAGTCATGATTCGCTGTTTGGGGGCTTAATAGTTGGGTGACTTTTTAGTTGGGGCCCCGTTAGTTGAGCTGTCAGCCAACTAAAAAGTACCTGGATGTCATAATTCAATGTCAAACTGTAAATGACAACCAATCTGTAATTCCGAGGGGCGAGCTAATGAGTTTTTGGTTTCTTTAACTTTACTGATAATCGAAAAGAATTTCTATTTCATATTTCTTCAAAAAAAAAAAAGAATATGTACAATTACTTCGAAACAAATGCAAAACATCGGTAATCTTTATTTTGTCGATCATTGAAAGCGTTTTGTGCTTGCTTTTGGTCCGAGTGGTTCCCTAAACATCTATATTTTCACTTCACCGACTAAAAATGGGTGAAAATAATTATTTCTCGCGTTGGCCATATATGTATCTTGCAAAACGTATCAATTTTGCTCTAAATGTGAAACAAATTGAAAAATTTTCCTTTTTGTTTCCAACCTAAACATGATTTGAAAAAAAAAAAACAATGCGCACGCCCCTTGTGCTGCTGTCACTTCACCCAACTAGCGAATCGAATTCGTTGGTTGGGTGGAGGTTGTGGCTCAACGAGCGGGTTCCGACTGTAATCTGAAAGTAAGTCAACCAAAACTACACCAAAGTTCCCCCACCAATAAAGCTGTACATATTCTTTGTACAGCGCCTAAATGCATTCTATTTCTAATTGTACTACATCGAACTGGTGGCCGTTGCGCTGCTTTCACTTTCACTACCACATACCCTATCATGGTAGAATTATGAGCTCGAGGATGTTGATGTGTGGCTTTTGGTTGTTCCTGTTTCTAGTCCGATTGGGGGTCCATTATGGGTTGTCGTTCGCCGATGCCCAAGTATCCGGGTTCATTTGAGCCATGGGCTCAGAAGAGGGTCAGTGTCAGCTGCTCTAAGGGGGAAAGAGCAACTGACGAAAGTGCCGGAGCTGGGATCGAACCCATGACCATCTGCTTATGAAGCAAACGTGTAGCCATTACGCCACGGGCCCCGGCTCACTTTTAATTTATGCACCTTTTTTATGCTTTGCATAAAAAGAGGGAAAGCTACTCAGAACTAATATTTTGCAAAAGAATATTTAATAATGATGGGAACTATTGCAACGGCGGCCAAGGGGTGTTTACACTTTACAGAGGAGAGCAAAGGAAAGTTACAGGTTCGTTTTTGGGTGTTTCCGAAGGTCTCATATGCGTTACATGGGGTCCGAGTGGGTCTTAAGGGGGTTTCGGGGTCATTTCAGGAAGTCTCAGAGCATTTTAGGCTGGTTTCTGAGACGTTTTTAAGGGTTTTGGTTTAGGAGGATTTTTTTAGGCTTTCAGGATGTTTCAAAGCATTTTCGACGTGATTCAGAGGCGTTACGGAGGAGTTTTCGGAGTGTTCGGAGCTTCTCAGGTGCGTTACATGGGGTCCGAGGGGCTTTAAGGGGTATTTTGGAGGCATTCCAAGACATTTCAGAGCATTTTCGGCGGGATTAATAGGCGTTACTTAAGCGTTACGGAGGAGTTTTAGGAGGTTTGGAGCCTCTCAGGTGCGTTACATGGGGTCTGAGGGAGTCTAAGGGGGATGTTTGAGGCATTTCAGGACGTTTCAGAGCCTCTTCGGTGGGATTCAGAGGCGTTTCGGAAGCGTTACGGAGGAGTTTTCAGGTGCGATGTAAGCCAACTCCTTTTCATACAAATCTACCAAGTTTTCGAGAAACTTCACTCGCATGGTACGGATATTGACGATCTGCATAAACGCCTTTTTTTTTTCCTTCTAAACCATAGGGGGATAAATCTGCTCATCAGACACCCTAACAGGAAGGTTAGGGTAGTGTGGGGATGAGGCCGTCTTCTACAATGCCGGTAGAAGCCAGGACTACTCTCTCCTCGACCCACTAAAACACATTCCTATGGTCGCCAAACCCTACGTCTCTCCGGAACCACCAAGAAGGTATTGCTTCAGAGAGGGGCTAGTGCATATCGCACCCTCAAGGTTAGCTGCCGTAGCCTAGCAGCAACGAACATCGATGACTCGCACTGGAGAGTCCATCACGATAGCATGCTGGCGCTTAGCCAGTTTCCCGAGTGGTCCTCGCCACTCCCTTTGTCCTCGGAAGGCGGGCAGGGTCAACCCCGCCCGCGCCCTACTGCTGAGCGGACATCAAGAACTGATGCCCACATGCAACCCGATCTGACCTGCTGAAGGCAAGGGTATCACTACCCTTCAGGCCTTATCAGCTGCATCCGTAGGTTGCAGACAGCAGGGTCTCACCTACCCCGACCCTTGCCGGGGACCCCTTTCCAACCGCGGGCTCAGATCCAACCCAGTAGACTGACGCCACGACAGCACCGCTACCGGGACTTCCTCTCCGCGGCCACTTAATCGCTGTAAGGGTCGATCTCGACCGCAGGGCACCGGTATGACCTACGAAGCCGACTTCGAACCCCTGGACCACCTCTTGTACTGCATCTGGACTAGCCATTCTCCGAGTCCACGCGCCACCTCCTTTGTAGCTCCCAGACGATATGGGTGATAGCCGTTGAAACGGCATTCCAGCTAATCTCATCCCTACACATTCTCTGGACCAAGTTGTCCGGAGTTGTGTCCTCCCCGCATGTGGCAAGCATGCGGTCACGCATTGTGCGAAAACGCGGGCACACGAACAAAACGTGTTCCGCCGTTTCCTCTAAACCATTGCACACTGGGCATTCGGGAGAATCCGCATGCCCGAAACGGTGTAGATACTGTCGGAAGCAACCATGACCTGTGAGGACCTGTGTCAGGTGGAATGAAACTTCCCCATGGCGCCTATTAATCCAACTATCTACCCTCGGTATCAACCTATGGGTCCACCTTCCTTTGGTGGAACTGTCCCACGCGCGCTGCCATTTGACCATAGAGGCCATCCTGACAGTCTTGCGTATGCCTCTTGTGCCGCGCATTTCGAAGCACTCCATATCCTCACTGATAAGAATGCTGATGGGCACCATACCAGTAATGACACAGAGAGCGTCGTGTGACACGGTACGGTACGCGCTTGCAACCCTCAGACACATAAGCCTGTAAGTACTTTCCAGCTTCCGTCGGTAGCATTCAGTACTTAGCGCGGTACCCCACGCCGGGCCGCCATACCTAAGTATGGACGTAGCAACACTAGCCAGAAGCTTGCGCTTACTGGCGTACACCGATGAGCTATTGGACATCATCCGGGACAGTGCCGCAATAGCTGTGGAGGCTCTTTTACAGGCATAATCGACGTGGCTACCGAAGGTAAGCTTATCGTCGATCATCACGCCCAAGTGCTTGACAGAGCGCTTCGACAGGATAGTGCACTCTCCTACACTGATCTTCGTCTGCTGCGCCGACTGCATGTTGTTAACAACCGTCACCTCTGTCTTGTGGTGAGCCAGCTCCAGTTTTCTGGACCGCATCCACGCCTCCACAACCTTGATCGAGTGGTCGGTAGTCAACTTCACCTCCTCGATCGTTTCACCGTAGACTTCGAGCGTAATATCGTCGGCAAATCCGACAATCACCACTCCCACTGGGTACTCTAACCTCAACACCTCGTCGTACATGACATTCCATAACACCGGACCCAGGATGGAACCTTGCGGGACTCCTGAGGTTATGTGAAAGCACTTCCGACCCACCTCCGTGTCGTATACTAGTACGCGATTCTGGAAGTAGCTTCCGAGAATCTTGTACAAGTACTCCGGTATCCCCAGACGCAAGAGCGCATCAGCAATAGCAGCCCAACTGGCGCTATTAAATGCATTCCTTACATCCAGAGTCACTACCCCGCAAAAGCGAATTCCCCTCCTCTTAGGCTCGAGTGCTTTCTCGGCGGTTTTTGTAACCGACAAGATAGCGTCTACGCCCTTCCGGAAGCCATACTGGTTGCTCGAGAGACCATTTACGCCCTCAGTGAACTTCAACATTCTATTGAGGATGATCTTTTCGAGCACCTTCCCCGCCGTGTCAATCAAGCATATTGGTCTATATGCCGACGGGTCTCCGGGTGGTTTCCCCGCCTTTGACAATAGTACCAGGCTCTGCCTCTTCCACGCTTCTGGGAAAACTCCCTCGTCCAGGCATTTCTGCATAGCAGACCTGAACATCTCGGGAGCTTCTGCAATAGCTACTTTTAAGGCCAGGTTCGGAACTCCGTCCGGACCTGGGGCCTTACCTACGCTAAGGGACTTAGCTATCCCCGCAAGTTCCACATCGGTGACCATTTCCTCATCGCCAGCCCCAGTCCCCGGCTGTCCTACGAAAGGAGGCCAAGGACTAGGATCATGACGCGGAAAAAGTCCTCCAATGATCCCCTCCAACATCTCTGGAGATTGCTCTGTAGGAGCCATCACACCTCTCGTCTTGGCCATAACGATCCTGTAGGCATCACCCCACGGGTTCGTATTGGCACTCTGACAGAGACCCTCAAAGCAGGCCTTTTTGCTTGCTCTTATCTCGGTCTTGAGCGCGGCTTTTGCAGCGGCGAACACCACCCGCCGTTCGTTTCGCTCTTCCTCTGATCGTGCTCGCTGCATCCGCCGCCTAGCCCGTAGGCAGGCGCGGCGCAGGTCCGCAATCGCGTCGGTCCACCAGTAAGCCGGTGGCCTCCCATTTCTAGGGTGGACTCTCCTAGGCATGGTCGCATCACACGCACGTGAGAGCACCGCTACCAGCTCGTCGCCGTCTAAACCGAGTAAGTTTCGCTCACGGCGGAGCGCTTCCCTAAATACCTCTTCGTCGAAGTATGATGTCTTCCACCTACGAGGGCTTGGCCTTGGCCTAGCCGCCTCTTCTTCTATCCGCTGTCTGCTGTTGTTGTAGTCGATACTGTAGCGAACCGCCAGGTGGTCGCTGTGAGTGTAGCCATCGTCTACTCTCCAGTTCGAACTACTTGTTAGGCCAGGACTACAAAAGGTCACGTCAATAATTGACTCCGCTCCGTTTCGACTATAGGTACTCTTGGTACCGACGTTAGCCAAGTCGACATCTAAGATGGCCAGTGTTTCTAGCAGGATCTGACCCCGCTGGTTCGTGAAACGGCTTCCCCATTCCACAGCCCAGGCATTAAAGTCACCCGCTATTACCACCGGCCTTCGCCCTGTTAGCACGGTCGTTAAGCGGTCCAGCATTTGCGTGAACCGCTCGATCGGCCACCGCGGAGGCGCATAACAGCTACAGAAGAAGACCCCGTTTACTTTGGCGACCACGAAGCCCTCATAGGTAGTAGACACCAACTCCTGCACGGGGTATTTACCCGTCGTCCATATCGCCGCCATTTTCCTGGTCCCATCCGAGGCCCAGTTGCCGTTGCCGGCGGGTACTCGGTATGGGTCCGAAATGATGGCGATATCCGTCTCCCACTCAGAAACCGCCTGACAAAGCAGTTGCTGAGCCGCATCACAGTGGTTCAGGTTCAGCTGCGTTACCTGCACTGTGATTTGTTGCTCACTGCGGCTTTCTTAAAGGCCGGGCACCCTTCCCCGGCAAGGGTCGGGGTAGGTGAGACCCTGCTGTCTGCAACCTACGGATGCAGCTGATAAGGCCTGAAGGGTAGTGATACCCTTGCCTTCAGCAGGTCAGATCGGGTTGCATGTGGACATCAGTTCTTGATGTCCGCTCAGCAGTAGGGCGCGGGCGGGGTTGACCCTGCCCGCCTTCCGAGGACAAAGGGAGTGGCGAGGACCACTCGGGAAACTGGCTAAGCGCCAGCATGCTATCGTGATGGACTCTCCAGTGCGAGTCATCGATGTTCGTTGCTGCTAGGCTACGGCAGCTAACCTTGAGGGTGCGATATGCACTAGCCCCTCTCTGAAGCAATACCTTCTTGGTGGTTCCGGAGAGACGTAGGGTTTGGCGACCATAGGAATGTGTTTTAGTGGGTCGAGGAGAGAGTAGTCCTGGCTTCTACCGGCATTGTAGAAGACGGCCTCATCCCCACACTACCCTAACCTTCCTGTTAGGGTGTCTGATGAGCAGATTTATCCCCCTATGGTTTAGAAGGAAAAAAAAAAAAAAAAAGGCCGGGCACCCTGGACCACCCATCGCATGTCTGTTTTTCGAGGTTTTCCCGGTACAGATCATGCAGATTGGCGGACTCGTGCAGCTTTGGGCCTTATGACCTTCAGCGCCGCATCGCCTACACAGTTTGCGCCTGTCGGGGCCTTTGCAGTCCCACGACTTGTGTCCTGGTTCCAGACACCTGAAGCAAACCTCAGGTGGCTCGTGGAATGTCAGGTGACAAACACACCAGCCCACCTTTATACTCCCTACTTTAACGGACTTTTTAACATCCGCCACAGGTAGCTGAACCAGAGCTATCTGTGTCCCTGCTGGCCCCTTCCGCAGCCTGACGGCTGTGGCGGCCACCTGAACATCGCACTGTTGCCGCAGTGCCGTGACGAGCTCTTCCGCTTCGGTGATCTCGTCTAGGTCTTTGACCTTCAGAGTCGCCTCATGCGTAAGAGCCCTCACCTCCACTCCATCTCCAAGGACCTCTTCTGCCAGCCTCTTGTAGGCGGCGCCCTTGTGATCCTTCTGGCGCTTAAGCTCCAGGATCATTTCGCCCGTACGAGTACGTCTGATACTGCGTACGTCGGCTCCCAGACCCTCGAGCTTGGCGTCGCACCTCATCGCCTTCAAGACGTCCGAGTATTTCGACTGTTCGGTCTTGATGACGATAGCGTCACCTTTTTCGCGCCTGGCACCTGCCTTCCTACGCCTTGGCTTGGCGACCTGCACTTCTACCTGCGGATTCCCCTTCTTCTTCCTCTTCCGCTCTACCTTTGTCCAAGGAGGGTCCTCTCCTTGGATCGCCCTGCTCTGCGGCTGCTGAGGGCCCACCATTGGTCGCAACCCCTTGTTCCCATCATTCCGGGACGGGCCGGCCTTTTCAGGCCCACCCTTCCCAGCTTTCCGGGAACCCTGGCTGGGGTCTGAGCATAACGTAGTGTAAGCAGGCTTCGCAGGTTTTCGTTGATTTCACCGAAGAATTGAGTCGCTGGTGCGAGCCAGCCAAGTATGAAAACAATATCAATTGTCAAAGAATCGTCGAATGATCATTAGATGCGCAACTATTTTCGTAACTGTAATGAAAGTCAGCGAATCGTAATTTTTTTGTAAAGAGTAATGGCTCACTCACTCGGTCACGCCGATTCGAGAGTGAGTTACCCATCTCTAGTTTCAGAGCATACTCTGAAATACCTTAAACGCCCCTCAAACCTCTTGCAACGCCCTTTAAAGGCTGCTAAGGTCCCTTCAATTGCCCCTAAAGCCCATTGTAACAGATTTTCTAGGATCTCCCATCTATATAAAGGCTTATTAGGATGCTCGTTTTTAAATTTTTATAAGTATAGAACATGCTTGACCTTATATAGAATAATAAATTTAGGGTAACCTAATTACCTGCACAGTAAACTAATTCCACTGAGACAGTCTAGAGCAAGAAATTATTCTATTCCTAACCATGACTCAACATACTATGGCCAATCATTCTTTGTTAGAGGCATTGCAATATGGAATCAGTTACCTTCATTGTTGAAATCCAGTCCTTCTCTAAATATGTTCAAACGAAATCTATTAGCTTGGCTCGCCAGTACAGATTAATTAAAACATTTTTGACTCACTTCAGGAAATTAGATAAGTTAGAATTTAAGTACCATGTAAAAAAACTTTGTATCATCTTTTTGTGGCAAGTTAAAAGGTATTTACCCTACGCCACATGTGAATAAAAATAAATAAAAAATAAATAAATAAATAACGCCCCTGAAACCCACTTAATACTATTGAAATACTCCAGAATTCCCCGTAATCCCATGAAAACACCAAACAAATCTTGACAGAACACCCTTAAAGGGGCTGTTCATAAACCACGTAGACCAAAATTTGGCCATCTCAGACCCCCCCTCCCCCCTCGTAGACTTTTGTCCATACAAAAATTTAAAAATTTGTATGGAGCGTAGACTTTGGCTAGACCCCCCCTCCCCCCAAAAAGTCTACGTGGTTTATGAACGGCCCCAAAAGGCTCCTCAAATCTCCCGAAACAACCCCTTAAAACGCCCCTGAATCCCCTTGTAGCCCCCTTTTTGGGCTCTCTGGAAACTTTCTGGAAACCCCTTTAGCTCCACCTCAACTGCCCAGGAGCAAGACCTGTTCTCGCGAACTAGATTCTCTAATTAAAGCCCAAACTTAATTTATGCATAAATTTCCCTCTTTTTATGCCTTTTTTAAAATTTATGCACATTTTTTTATTTATGCAGTCCCAGCCATGTGCATAAAAAGAGGTTCCAGTATATTAACAGGACCACCCTACCGAGTGCACCGAATCCGTTCAAATCGTTCGTTTTCCGGGTATGCACTTTGCTATTCAAAGCACAAGGTTACGCCCGATGCACGTTCAAAATTTTCCAGCCCACCTGTCTATACCAGTCAACAGAAATGCGCTTCCCTTCGCGTCCATTCGCAGAGCTATTCAATCCGTGTGTGCAAAGAGCCTTCGGCTGCATACATGGCCATGATCACTCCTATATGTCTACATATTCCAATCCGATGCAACATAAGAGCAAGCCCTAAATCAAGGTACGTAGGTACATGACATGGACCGGGGTATGGCTCTGCCGGGGAAACGACACATCCACCAGAGCTGTATGGCTGTACCTACCCCCGTGTTAGTCAAGTGGCATATTGCCTGGCAACCGGCGCCACCAATGTGGGGAAGCGGTTACCCCATAACTCCGGCGTTTTGTTTACTCGAGAGCAATGCAATGGCTCTACAAGTACCTGCCCCAGAGTTCCTTCCAGGCCAACCTTGTCTGGTGTCTAGTCTAGTGGATGGAGTCCTGGGCTGGAGGTAGACCGGCAAATTTATCCCTCTCACGGGAGCCACACACGATTTGGTGCGGTTTTCGAATACGGATCAAACTACGAACCGAAAAAGCCACACAGCTCCGCAAAGTTCTGATAATGGTCGGAACATGCTCAATGTCTGCGGTTTTCGGTGCGATAGCTGGGAATTAGTACCTAGCTGGGCGATGTGTTGTCGCTATAGAAGTTTTGCTTCGGTAGATGATAGGATATCCGAATGTGGTTGGGACATCATCTCCACGTAAATTAATTGGGGGTATCGACTAAACAAGAAAGAAACTCAGTTTTGTTGTAGTGCCTTAGGGTTAATGGGGCTTATACCACCGTTAATGAAAATGAACGGTAGTTGAGTGTCTAATTCAGATTAATATGGATTTAAAACTAATATGAGTCTGAGACAGTGATGCATTGATAAGCTTCAGAGCCTTCAATAAACTATCTAATAACTTAATAATTAGTATAACCTTCTTCTCTTTTCTGTTAGTGACTAATAACATTTGTTCGAATTTGTGGGCATCCTTCCTTCCATTACTACTTTATTAACATAATTTCCTCTCCAATCACATCTACTTCAAGTGCCTCACCCAACCTCACAATCAGCTTGATTAATTGAAATTCCTCGTCGGTCGGAGAACAAATATGCACGTAGTCGTAGTCCTACCCATTATTGACACCCATCCGACTGTGACCCTCATAAATATCGTATTATAACATCGGCCCATAACCACCAAATGGTTCCGTTTTTTTATATTCTCTCTCTCGCATTTCCACTTGCAGATTCCTTCCCATTTCCCGGTGGACACCAAGGTGCTACCCCCACTGTACATTATCACGCCGACATATCGCCGCCCGGAGCAGCTGGCGGAAATCACCCGGCTCGGTTACACCCTGAAGCACGTGCCGAACCTGTTCTGGTTGATCGTCGAGGACGCGGACAATCGGACCGAAACCGTAACGAGACTGCTGAAGCAAATCAATGTGCCATTTATCCATTTAACAGGTGAGTTTGAATGTTTAGGGCGAGGGGCGGGGGCGTTGTGGATGAAAGGGGTGAGTGATGCAATACACATAGAACGGTGTGGGCATCAAAGGCTACCAACAGGGCAGGATGGATTTATTGGTTGGTTGCACATCAAACGAGCAAATAAGCGATCAACTTATAACAAATAGATTAATGTTACTGGTGAAGATGAAAAACTATAATGTTTTGGACATTTTAACTTTAGTAGAAATGGACAGTTATGCAATCATAGGCAGAAAACAATGTTAACTATATAGATATAGTATAGGCCAGATTTCCTTTTAGACACATACCTACTCGAAAATATGTTGTACGTATCAACTCCTAAGGGCAAATGACCAACCAAGTTGAAATTCAGGCATGTTTAGAATGCTGTCATAAATTACAGATATTCGAAAATATGCATTATGTCTGATAGTCAAGCAGCTCTAAATGCCTTGAAATCAGAAACATGCTCTTCTAAACATGTTTGGGAGGGTGTCGGGCCATTTGGCCGAATGTTGTTTGACCGAACGCCATTTGGCCGAATGCCGTTTGGCCGAACGCCATTTGGCCGAATGTCATCTGGCCGATTGGGTCGTTTGGCTGAATGCGGTTTGGCTGAATTATGATCAAAAGAATTCAGAGGAAATTTTTGAGAGTCTAACTACCATTCTGATCATCACAAATATTTCCTTCTTTTAATCATAGGCTATTCATTCTAGTTTTGACATGTTGGGATTAGTTGGCGTTGAAACTGCCAATATTTTATCAAACATTTTTCCTTCTTTGAATCATAGGCTCACAGAAAGAAATCATGAAAATTAAACAACACGTAAGTTAAGCATCGACCGAAAATTATAGCAGAAACTACAAAATTACAGCCATTTACCGTGAGATGATACTGTCCGCTCAGTAATCAGCCAATCATGCGCACTGTTTACACATTTTAAGACATATTCGCTTGAAATTTACATGCAGTAACGTAAACGAGCACAGCTACGCTCAGTCGTCTGCCTCGCTGTGCGAACTGCTCTCTCTCGCTCTCTGTGACCGAAGCGGTACAACAGTTTGTTCCTTTATGGTGGAACATGTTTATCTTTGATTGCCTTCTCTTCAGCTCGGTGAGACAGCCTAGAGGGGTTAGGCGTGAACTCTCACTCAGAAGATCTGAGTTCGATTCTGGTATAAAGGTTTTTTTAAGTATCTCTGAAAAGTCGGTGCTATAATTAACACTTTTCTCTCAACAATCAGCAGTGTAATTTTAAGATCACACATAAAATTCTATCGAACACGATGGAGGTCAATTTGTTACATCCAGTTCGTCATAAATTTACAGATTTTGTTCGTACTGTGCTGCTCTTTCGAGATAACGATGGGGGGAACAGTGACATGGTCACTAAAGTTCATCATTCATTTTTCGGCCAAACGGAATTCAACCAAATGGCATTCGGCCAAATGATCCTTTCAGCCAAATGGCGTTCGGGCAAATGACCCAGAACCGTTTGGGAGTGTATCCAATTACTCCAACAATTAGCTTGCCGTAATCAGGTGAAGCTGTTTTGGGTTCCAGGGCACTGTGGAATTTATGGAAACGAACAAGCTTAAATGTTAGCAAGACTTGGTTCGTCACACCAATTCATAGGACCAGAACCGTTTTGTGGTGTATCAGGCTGGAATTTAAAACATTGGAACATGAGAAAATAATATCCAACTGGGAAAACACCACTTTTGCGAGGCAATCAAAACGTTTTATAACACCAAACTTTTCGAACACTCGCAAAATCTTATAGCTATCAAAAAGAGATCTAAGTACTTTTACTGGCTTCCTAACAGGCCATTGCCCGAGCCGTTATCATATGAAGCTAATCGGAAAACTTCGAAAACTTCGTTTTTGCGGCATAGATACAGAAGACTCCGAACATTTGTTACGCCGTTGTCCGGCAATTGCTGTTAAAAGAATTAGGTTCTTCGACAAGGGACTGATAGAACCCCTTGATGTCTAGAGAACAAACCCCAATACGGTTGTACAGTTTATCCGAGCTGTGTCACCATGTTGGGATCAAACGCACAGTCAAGCTTTGATTATTGCTAACAGTAGTAATACGGCAACTTGATATAGCTAAAACAACTGGGGCAATAGATCTAACAACTGGTCGTAGTGATTTAGATACCCTACAAGGAATAAAAACATAAATAAAAATATGTTGTAGAATAGGACACATACGGTGAAGTACTAGAATTGAAGCAATGAGCTGATTTTTTGTATGATGAGAAGGTCAATTCTCCGTTTTTGCAATGTAATAGGGGAAGAAGCGTGGGTATTATGATTTCTTGCCTAATTTGATGCTGTTTGAGCAAAACTTTGGGTAACCGTGTTGTTGTTTTCTCCATTTCTTGCAACTTAAACAACACAGTTACCCAAAGTTTTGCTCAAACAGCATCAAATTAGGCAAGGAATCATAATACCCCATACCCATAATAAGTTTAAAATTCTGTGACATATGATGCACATAATAGGAGCGTGAGATATCACAGAAGTTTACATAACATATCATGTAAAAATCATGAAATATCATGTAAATTTCCATTATATGTCATGTAATTCAGCATGTGTCTGAGTGTTTACATGGCATATAACGGGTGGCCACTAAATAACGGGAATGCTTTTAGCAGCTGATTAAAAACAATAAGAGCGTGCATAGAGTAAACATTTTTTAGACAAAACCATCGTCTATCTATCCACAAGGTCAGCGTATTTTTTTTATTTTGTGTCAACTTATTCTGTTCTGCAGAAAACGACATTGAAACAGGAAGCACTACCAAAACGCCTTGGACGGCTCTACTGATTGCTCAAAACAACCGTAAAAAAAGTTAATAGTAAACCATTTTAAAACTAGAACCCGCCCGGTTTTGAATGAATTCCACATTTCGGCATCCAAAGAAACAGATCCTGAAGGAAATAGAGGAAAACTAGCAAAACCAATAAGCATGATATCATTTCACATAATAAAATCTTCTTTTGTGACATGGGCTGGATAAATCAATAGAATGCCTTGTTAAATAACAAATATTTACATCAAATCACATTTACACATTGAACAACATGTAAATGGTTCGTTATAAAAAAAATAGCACAAAAAAAGTTCAACAATGAACCGCAGTGCACAAATTACATCGACACGTTTTAGTGATACAGAAAAATAACATTTTTTGGAAATTTCTATAAATGTCATTTACGGGAAAAGGCTACAACCAAAGCAAAAAAAAAACAAGTCAGTATCCCCATTTTTTCTTATTACTGTTTGAGTGTGTAGATGCTAAAGGTAGCTGAGAAACCATTTATTTTGACCAACGATTTCACAGACGCAGAAAATGCGTGAAAGTAATCTCTGAAAAGTCGTACAAAGCAGTTGCTCCAACATCACTGCAAAAAAATACTGTACAAATTACTACGTTCAACTTTCATAAATTTTATATTTTCCATGGACGTACATTGTGAAACCTTTATGATAGTTAAATTCAGATTGCCATTTTTAAAGATCATATATTTTTAAGAGCACATTCAAAGCATTCCCGTTATTTAGTGACCACCCGTTAACACAAATATAAATCTCATTTTTTTTTTATCTGTGCACTATTACATTGCAGAAACAGAGAATTGACCTTCTCATCATACAAAAAATTAGCTCATTACTTCAATTCTAGTACTTCATCGATTGTGTCCCATTACTGTAGTGTAGAAATATTATAAATCAATTTTAAGTGTAATTTTATAAGTGAATTTAAGCGTATGTGCCCAAACTTCTGTAAAAGTTAAAGAAAAAAACCTACTGAAAATTGTAAAATATTTGAAAAAAAAAATAAAATAAAACACTTATCCTTTCAAATGGTTTTCAGAAACTGTTTGTAAGGATGGATCTCCTGGAAGTTATTTTAGGAAATTTTGATAAGTTTCAGAATATGCAAGTACATCTTACATTCAAAGGTATTTTCAGTTATTTCTGGCATAATTTCGAAGAGCATGTATATCAAAACTCCTTGAAATGTTCCCTTAGAGTATTTTTTCAACAATTTAAAGATAAGATTTGAATGGAATGACCCAAGATATTCTTTTGAACAATTATTCACAGGATTGCTTAGTGAAATTCCTGGAAGTTTTTTTTTCTGACTTAAGGGAAAAGTCTTCAGTATACCAATCCGTGTGGTCAATTATCTCATCGATCATGCTTCATCCGTCCCTTATCCTTATCCTGTACGATAGGCAAACAGTTTCAAGCAATAAACAAATTGCTTTTGCTCGTCGTACATTTGTACAACAGAGATGGTTTTATTAGCGGTTTTAGGGGAGGATGAAATAAATCGATGAGATTTGTGAATTACCTTATGTTATTGAAGTGCTAGATTTGCAACAAAAATAATAAACATTTTTGAAAACATCCAAAAATCACTTGTATCACTCACGAATCGCATCACCGCTCGCTTGCGATGCGAATGTGGACGAATGCGTAATTTTCAAATGTAGCTTTCCACCGTTCGCCGGAGTTCGTTGTCGTCGCTGACAAGCAAACACACAAACTAAAGCGGCAACCGTTCGCTGCTGACTGTCTTCGAATGTGGAAGAAGATTAAAAGTGGAAATCAGGAACCCTGGTGTTAGGAATAAATAACCCTCAACCGTTTGTCCATCGTTAGAATTACAAACAGCTTCACTGTACTTGAACTTGAATACCAATACCCGCACAACGTGCAATATAGTTATACCATTGTTTTGCACTATCCATTCGTCAACAGTAATTGCAATCGCGCACATGCTAGACAGTGTAAAGATAAATTCTACTTCTATATTAAACGTAAGGATCTTTTTCTCTTTATACCTAAAATATCAATACTTAAACTAAATTTGTTCTTAAAATTAGGTATTACTATTCTATTGTATCGGAGATATATTTGTTGCTGAATGTTATGTTATGCGGAGACTAAATGTAAGTTATTAAGTGCTACTTATCGACATGCCAATTAACCGAAATATAATTCACAGCTTCGAGCTAACTTTCGAGTCAAAAATCGGGTTTGCTTCGGAGAATCCGAATCTTCTGCAACAAATTCTCGAAGATTTACCCTTTGAACCATGTCGCGAAGGTCAGACATTCGCCAGACGAGGTCTCAGGCGAGGGCTTTGCGGGAACAGCAAATTAACCTCCAAGGCGGCATGGAACAATCGACCCATTCATCAGCAGAAAATCGCAACGTGGCGGCAGCCACTGTACGAGCAGATGCCTTTGACTGCGGTAAATGTGATCGGCTAAACAATGCCGAGCCAATGATATCGTGCCAAGATTGTCGAGTGTACTATCATCTTTCGTGTGCCAATGCGACTGCTGAAACGGTTCAAGGGAGACCGTTCGTGTGTTCGTCTTGTGCCCGACTGCCATTTCTCCCCCCAGCGCGATCAATGTCCGGTCGTTGGAGTTCGTCCAGTGCACGACAAGCTCGTATAGCCCGTGAGCTACAGCGGCTGGAGGAGGAGAGGCAATTGGAGGAAGAAATCCAACGGGAACAGATCGAACAGGAAAAATCGCTGGCAGAAAGATCTAGGAGGGAAAAGCTTGAGCGACAGCGGCAGTTCATTGCGCGAAAGTATGACCTGCTGAGCCAAGCGGACGCCGACGAAGATGATGGGAGCAATTCTGGCAGCGACAATCGGAATAGCAGAGTTGAAAGCTGGGTAAGAGCGCAAGGCGCAGCAGTGGCCGGTCCTTCCGAGGTCGTAGTAAATGTTACGGATTCCATTCAGCGACCGTCTGATTCATCCGCCGGTAACATTCCCGCCGTAAACTTGCAATCAACCCCGCTGACCCAGAAGAAAGCAACTGGTGCAAATACCAATCATGCGCCGAGCCTAGCGGACCAGCTAGCTGCGGCCATCGATGTCGAGACCACTGGCAGCATAACGATCGGAGACACGGTCGACGATGAGGAAGAAGGCGCAGTCGGTATCGACGGGACGTTGTCTCGACGCAGCGCTTACCACCCGATTTCACCGGTGAACACTCGGATGTACGACCAAGTTTTGGAGGAGCCAAACCCAGTCAAACCGACAACTGGGGCAGTGCCGAAGGTAGTACGAAGCACAACGTTATTTGAGAGGTGGCGGTCAGAAACCGCAAGCCTACGAAAGTGTACGGATCTGGAGTCGGAGCATAGGAAGGAGAACGATCTTCGACGGAAGCGCGAATTGGAGCTTACCAACCAACTGAAGCAGATGGAGATCCAGCGGCGAGATGAACAGCAAATCCGACGAGCGATGGAAGAAGAATTTCAGCAGCGGGAGCGTGACCAAGCGCTGATAGAAGAACGGAAGCAACGGGAGTTGGCCGCAGTTCAGGACGAATTGCATCGACTGCGGGAAATCGAACAGCAGTTTCTGAAGCAAAGGGAACAGCAGCCAACCAGTGTACGTATTGGTGATC
>NC_085138.1:58342685-58367685 GCF_035046485.1 Aedes albopictus | reverse complement strand
AGTAGTAAACCGAATCAAAGCGAAGAACGAATTGATAAATTAAACTGTCATGTCATAGGTAAAGTAATTCGTTCTGATTCGTCTTTTTATTTAGGGCGGTCTATTATGGAATGTTGCAGCGCAGCAATGAATGGGTGACACTGACAAGTGCACGCGGCAGTACGGAGAACTTTTTATCCATCGCAACTGCTACCTTTACTCAATATCTTTGGAAGTGAAAGTGGCTGCCAAGCACGGAAGGCGCTGTACAGAGGTAAATATTATGTATAGGTATGGTCAAATTCGGCCGGCTTTTATAACGCGGCTCGCTCCGTTCGAAGTGAATGGGTTGCAAAGGTTGCCGAAAAGAATGTTTGCTCTAGGTTGTTTATTTATAAACAGGGTGAATTTTTGTATGCTATTGGGTTAACGCCCTGGTTGGTAAAATGTTTCAATAGTACAACCACAGTTCGCATCGTACTCTTGTGCTGTGCGGACGTAAGCTCTCTCTGCTGCAGGAAGTTTTACTACCTAAAGCAATTCAACAGTACTTCTCAGTACTACCCACAATAGCACTTTTCAGCGCTAAATTTATACCTACTGATTCCTTTTCGATCCTTGCCTGGACCCGTGCCTTCGATTATTCGTTGGACCCGTTTACGGAAGTCAAATTCCGTGAAACGGTGGTAATCCTACTTGGACACCGATTAGGGAAAAAACCTCCTGGAAGGTCGCTTTTAATTAAATCATGGTTGCATCATCGAACAAAAGGAAGGGTGAATCCTTGAATTCACCGCTTCCTTCCAAAAAAGTCGGTTTCAAAACTGTCGCTAAACGCGGCAAAGTTAGAAGGAAAGGAGAACTTTCAGCTTCTCCGCTTCCTTCTACTAAAACAATTGTTTCTGCTAAAAAACAACGGGTGCCGCCAATCGTGGTCAGCGTCTGTGAATTTGCTGGTTTTAGGCAGGAGATCTTGAACTCCATAAGGGGAATCAAGGTTTCCTTCCAAATTGCCAGGAAAGGAGACTGCCGCGTATTGCCGGAAACCTTGAAAGATCGGGATCTTCTTCTCAAGTACCTTACTGAGAAGAAGCATAAATTTTTCACATATGACGACAGGTCTGCACGCTTGTTCAAAGTCGTATTAAAAGGTCTCTCTAGTGATGATAAATCACCTGATGAGATCAAAACTGAACTCAACTTATTACTTGGATTCACTCCAGTCCAAGTAATAAAAATGAAAAAGAGAACCCGCTCTGAGAATCCTCGGTAGGGTATCTCTCAAGAATTTTATTTAGTTCACTTCAACAAAAGTGATCTAAATAACTTGAAATATTTGGAAAAGGCGAAGAAAATGTTTCTTGTCCAAGTGACATGGGAACATTTTCGTAAGCCTGGGGAAATTTCCAGAACCCAACTCAGTGCCGTCAATGCCAAGGTTGGGGGCACGGAACGAAACATTGCCACATGGATGCTAAATGCATGATTTGTGGAGGTTCTTCTCATGCCAAGGACAACTGTCCGGTAAGGGAAGATACCAGAAAATTTAAATGTACGAATTGCGGTGGCAACCATAAGTCAAACTTTTGGGATTGCCCTATCCGCAAAAAAGTTGTCGAATCACGCGCCCGGCAGATGAATGGGAACGCTAGTCGTACCCGAAACTCTGCAGGTAGAATTTCTAACAACACAAATTCTTCCATCAACGATCGGTTGAATAATTTTCATACCGCTCGTACCTATTCGCCGGAGGTAGTTAACCACCAAACAAACATTCGAGCGAATAATCTACCCTCCAGCAGTGGAGTGAGTAATAATTTTGTTCAAACAAATCGAGCTACCTATGCCCATGTGGCTGCGGGTAAGCAAAATTCAAATAATTCCTATCACCAAACATTAAATTCGGAAAATGCACGTGATTCAGGCATGTCTGCTTCCGATTTTGACTTTTTATCTGAACAATTGCAACAAATGATTGATGCAATGTTCAAAACTCAAACTATGGCTGAAGCAGTCCAGGTTGGAGTTAAATTTACAAATAAAATAGTAATTGGATTACGTTTTGGTAATGGATCTAAATAAATTTTTGAACATTTTAAATTGGAATGCTCGTTCTCTAAATGGCAAAGAGGATGAGCTATTCCATTTTTTAACAGTTAATAATGTGCATATTGCAGTTATTACTGAAACTTATCTAAAACCTGGGTCTTCAATCAAACGAAACCCAAACTATTTTATTTATAGAAATGATCGCCTAGATGGAGCATGTGGTGGAGTTGCTATCATCGTTGACAGGCGCATCAAGCACCAAATTTTTTCATCATTCGAAACCAAAGTTTTTGAAACTTTGGGTGTTTCTGTTGAAACAAACTTTGGTAAACATACTTTCATTGCGGCCTACTTGCCTTTTCAATGCACTGGCCAGCAAATAGATTTTCTTAAATCTGATTTGCGAAAATTAACTCGCAACAGGACCAAATTTTTCATAATTGGTGATTTTAATGCGAAACACCGTTCGTTGAATAATCTTCAGTCCAATTCAAACGGCAGGATTTTATTTGATCAGTGCTCTTCAGGATATTTTTCTATTCTATATCCCGATAGTCCCACTTGTTTTTCTTCTGCTAGAAATCCCTCAACAATTGATTTGGTCTTAACTGACTCAAGTCAGCATTGTAGCCAATTCCTTACTCATGCTGATTTTGATTCTGACCATCTTCCTGTAACATTTCAAATTTCCCATGAAGCGATTTTTCATCCCATCAGCTCTACTTTCAATAATCACAGAGCTGACTGGGATACATATAAAACATACATCGATAGCCATTTAGATGTTAATGTTTCATTGGAAACACATTTTGATATTGACAATGCCCTCGAAACTTTGACTAGTACTATAGTCGAAGCTAGAAGCGCATCAATACCAAAGTGTGAAGTCAAATTCGACTCAGTTATTATTGACGACGATCTGAAACTTCTGATCCGTCTTAAAAACGTGAGAAGAAGACAATTCCAACGAACTCGAGATCCTGCTTTGAAAGTAATCTGGCAGGATCTTCAGAAGGAAATTAAAAAAACGTTTCACTGAATTGAGAAACAAAAATTTTGCAAATAAAGTTTCTCAATTAAACCCCGGCTCTAAGCCGTTTTGGAAATTGACAAAAATTTTGAAAAAACCTCAGAAGCCTATTCCTGCGCTGAAAGAGGATAACAAAATATTATTAACTAATTCTGAAAAAGCACAAAAACTTGCCAAACAGTTTGAAAGTGCGCATAATTTCAGTATAGGTCTCACTAGTCCAATAGAACATCAGGTTGCCCGCGAAATCGAAAACATTCTCAATCATGAGAACATTTTCGACAATTCATTGGGCACTGATTTGGGCGAAGTGAGATCTATTATAAAGAAGTTTAAGAATATGAAAGCTCCGGGTGATGACGGAATTTTATATATTCTCATCAAAAAACTTCCAGAAAGTTGCTTATCATTTTTGGTTAATATATTTAACAAATGTTTTCAGTTAGCATATTTTCCTGAGAAATGGAAAAATGCTAAAGTTGTTCCAATTTTGAAGCCTGACAAAAATCCTGCCGAAGCTTCTAGTTATCGTCCAATTAGCTTACTATCATCTATCAGTAAACTTTTTGAAAAACTTATTTTAAATAGAATGATGATTCATATTGATGAAAATTCTATTTTTGCCAATGAGCAGTTCGGATTCCGCCATGGACATTCGACTACTCATCAACTTTTACGGGTAACGAATTTCATTCGTGCCAATAAATCTGAAGGTTACTCGACTGGTGTAGCACTTCTTGACATAGAAAAAGCATTCGATAGTGTTTGGCACGAAGGCTTGATCGTAAAATTGAAACATTTTAATTTTCCACTATATATTATTAAAATTATTCAAAACTATTTATCGGATCGAACACTTCAGGTAAACTATCAAAATTCCAAGTCAGATAGATTACCTGTAAGAGCTGGTGTTCCACAAGGCAGCATACTGGGACCAATCTTATACAATATTTTTACCTCCGACTTACCTGATTTGCCACAGGGATGTCAAAAATCGTTATTTGCAGATGACACGGGTATCTCAGCCAAGGGGCGAAGTTTGCGTGTCATTTGTAGTAGATTGCAAAAAAGTTTAGATATTTTTTCTTTTTATTTGGAAAAATGGAAGATTTCTCCAAATGCTTCCAAAACTCAACTTATCATATTCCCACATAAGCCAAGAGCTCTTTATTTTAAACCCTCAAGTAGACATGTTGTCACTATGAGGGGAACTCCAATAAATTGGTCGGAAGAAGTTAAGTATCTAGGGCTCTTACTATAGATAAAAACTTAACTTTTAAAAACCACATAGAAAGTATTCAAACAAAGTGCAATAAATACATTAAGTGTTTATACCCACTTATTAATAGAAAATCAAAACTTTGTCGCAAAAACAAATTTTTGATTTATAAACAAATTTTCAGACCGGCCATGTTGTACGACATCCGGTTGCTTTAGTCGCTCTTGATCGTACCGGGGCGGCCGCCAGTACTGTACATTGTTAATAACGGAGCGCCACGATAGGTCCTGACGTCGATAATGTCGGAGAAGTGCCGTCTATTAATCAGAACGTGGTCGATTTGCGATTCCGTTTGTTGTGGTGATCTCCAGGTCTGGACGAACATTTGAAAAGGGCCTATCTGCTTTTTGTAAACAAACATGTTTCTGTCTCTGCAGGGCCCATCTGCATCCACCCACGCACATCAACACCCTTAAGAGATAGCTTGAAGAACACTCTTTCTGATAAGGGTGTTGATGTGCGTGGGTGGATGCAGATGGGCCCTACAGAGACAAAAACATGTTTGTTTACGCAAAGCAGATAGGCCCTTTTCAAATGTTCGTCCAGAGGTGTAACGATAGAGAAGGCTGTGCTGGAAGAAGGTGCTACGAATGGCCATGTTCTTGGAGGCGCTGAAATCGATGAGGCGTAGGCCATTTTCGTTCGTCAGCTGGTGGGCGCTGAACTTTCCAATCATCGGTCTGAATTCCTCCTCCTGGCCTACCTGAGCGTTTAGGTACCCTATGATGATCTTGACGTCGTGGTTTGGGCAGCAGTCGTACTCACATTGGAGCTGCGCGTAAAATGCGTCTTTGTCATCATCATTGGCCCTTGATCCTCAACCTGCACATTCTTTCGTCGATCGGCCAACCTATCACGCGCCTCTGCATGTCGCCCATCACTATAGAAGCTGTTCCCAGCTCACGTGTGTTGCCGCACTCTGGTAGATGGTATGATTACCTCTAAACGTTCGCACCATAGATCCTGTCCAACACACCTCCTGCAGCGCTACGATTCCGAACCCGCGGTCCTTCTGTAGATCGGCGAGTATGCGGGTGCTTCCAATGAAGTTGAGAGATCTGTAGTTCCACGTACCGAGCTTCCAATCGCAAGTCCCTTTTCTCTTGTTGATTTTCCGGTGTTAGTCTTTTTTATACGACTGGCTCTCTGGGCCTGACACCAACCCACTAATTCAGGGAGCTGGGCTTACCTTCCTGGAAGCTACGGGTTCTGCATTGGCATTTCTTCCAACTACAGTGCTAAATAGCTAGGCTCAAGCGGCAGTCTTCGTCGGGGGTGGTGTTTTTAATGAACGCCCAGCAGATAATATTGTACCTGAGCTTCCACCCTCGCGAGCCGCGATAGAGCGAGCGAAAACACGAGGAGCCACAGCCGAAGCCCGTCAGCGCTATTCAGCTCTCAAGAAGGAATTGAAACGCTTATGTAGACGGGACAAAAGGGCGTAGGCAGACTCCCTAGCCGACGAAGGCGAGAAAGCCGCACACACCGGTGACATCCGTCTCCTCTACGATGTTTCACGTCACCTTAGTGGGACTAAGATGAATGCTACGTTGCCCGTGAAAGACTCGTCTGGACTCGTCTTGACCGACCCGGCTGATCGGTTTGAACGCTGTTCTGAGCACTTTGAAACCACGCCATCAACACCTCAGCATGATCCGCCAAGGGTTCGACGCATTACCCGTGTCAACACCGAAGCTCCATCAGTGCAGAAGATAGAAACAGCCATCCGTAGCATGAAATCGAACAGGGCCCCAGGGGTCGATCGCATATCAGCTGAGATGCTCAAAGCTGACCCCGTAGTATCCGCAGAACTACTGCATCAATTATTCTGCAACATATGGTAACCCGCGGTATTTCCGGGCGACTGGTCTTAGTAAAGGTACACACTAAGATCAGCTCGGTATTTTCGCCATCTTTTTTCTGAGGTCTCAACAGCAGATTTAACTCGGTACGCTCGGTTATCCTTTTTACTGAATACTCTGTAAATGAGTTTACGAGCTCTGCAAATGAACTGTCAAAAATTACAGTTGACCGGTAAATATCATTACTGATGAACGGTAAATATTGATTACCGAGTGTACCGAGTTGAATCTGCTGTTGAGAACTCAGTAAAAAGATGAAAAAAATACAGAACTCAGCGAAAAATTTACTGAGCTGGAAAATCAGAATCTTAGTGTGTACCCTAAAAGGGTGACCTGACTGTATGCGATAATTGGCGGTGATCATGTTACTGTGTATCGTTCTGAAAGTCCTCTGCAGTGATCCTTAACCGGATACAGGAGAAGATTGACGCAACTCTCCGACAGCAGCATGCAGGATTTCGTGCTGGTTGATCTTGTGTGGACCATATTATCACGCTCCGTATTATTCTGAAGCAAACCAATGAATTACAAGAGTCTCTCTACCTGGTGTTCATTGATTACGAAAACAGCTTTCGACCGTCTCAACCACGGAAATATGTAAGCCCTCAGGTGCAAGGGTCTTCCTGAGTAAATCATCGGCCTCATTGAAGCACAGTACAGGGCGTTTTCGTGCAGAGTACTGCACAACGGCGTATTGTCCGATCTCATCCAGGTCGTTGCTGGAGTGAGGCAAGGGTGTATAATATCGTAATCGACGAGATCACGGTAGGTGCGATTGATCGTGGACCAATTCGTGGATTACTGTGGCAGCCCATTACCATGGAGCACCTAGATGACTTCGAACTGACTGATGACGTTGCTCTCCTAGCTCAACGGCGCACAGTGGCTGATTTCGTCATTTTAGCGCGCTTAATTAATAACTTTTTAACTATGACGTTTAGAGTCATGGTGTCTTCGAGAAAGATTTTCGCTATAATAAGGAGCTTCTTTTGAACTATTGTAAAAAATGATCAATCCCCCTAAAAGTGAGATAGAAAATTTATTTTTTGCAATTTTCAAGATACAAGGTTGGTGTCTTCACAAAAGTTGTAGAAAAGGTTAATTGGAGCAACTTTTCCAAAGACACCAAGTTTGTAACTCCGTTACTTTTCAAGGTACGTTACGTTTTTTATCATCAGCCCCTTGATAAGGGTTTTTGTGCAATAACTTTCGAAGGATTGATTCTACATTTTTCTGATGTTCTACAAAGTTATAGATAATCGTAAAACACATAACTTTGCCGAACACGACATCCCGCTAATTTCAAAAATAAAATAGTTATTACGGTTTTTATAGTTTTTTGGGCCATATTTCAAGCATATATAACCTAGCTATAGGCAATTATATGCAAATTTCCTTTTAAGCATGTAAATATACAAGTAATTGTCTCTCTTAGAAAGCCAAAACCATCAAACTGTAAGAAACTGTAAGATGGTTTTTGTACAGAAACTTTCAGCCATCTATGTTACTTTTATATGGGATGTATTCATATCTCCACCATATTTTTTTGAGAGTTCATTACAGCTTGCATTTTTATTGCTATTGTAAGTGTGTGAATATATAGAAAGGATTGTGATGCATTCTGCAACATTCATGAAGTACGTTACATGAAAACTTACCATCTACTTCTATTTTCTGACTAACTGACAGTGCTGCACGTAGTCCACGAAAAGAACGCATAAAGTGTTACTTTTTTTTGTCAGGTCACGATTAAACAGCACCTTACTGTAAAGTACAATAAGATTTATAATTAGCTATCACTATTGTAGACATGTTCTAGAGGGAGCGTTCACAAAATATGTCACGCGCAAGTTTAGAATTTGAGAAAAAATGGCACTTCGTTCGCTCTTTTCGTGGACTACATGCAGCACTGTGAGTTAGTAAGAAAATATAAATAGGTGGTAAGTTTTCGTGTAACGTAATTCATGAATACTCCAGAATGCACCACAATCCATTCTATATATTTACACACACGTAGAGGTGTGCGCCGATTTGAAATCTGTCGGCGGCGGCGTTTTGCACTTTTTTGGCCGGCGGCGGCGGCGTGGTCGGCGTGACGCCGAATGAATTTTCGGCGGCGGCGGCGGCGGCGGCGTCAAACGGCGTGGTCATAATTTATATTTTTTTTTGTTGATTTCGTTAATCAATATCATTGTTTTATTTTTTAGTAACTCATCATTTTGAAGATGCAATGACATGTTTATAGTAATGGTTTAGTTATTTAGTTATTTTCACATTTTTTTTTAAATTTATTGAAATAATTGTTATGGTGAATCAGCTGCCCAAAACAAATATTCTAAATTATTTATTCTAAATTAATTATTCTAAAGGAATTCCCGGAAGAAATTCTGGAGGAATTCCCGGTGGATTTTCTAGAGGAATTTCCGATTAAACTCTTTTAGGAATTCCCGGAGGAACTCGTAGAGGCATTCCTCTAGGTCTAGATGTACCCCCGGAATTCCCGTAAGAATTTCTAAACTAATTTCCAAAAGCGCATCTAAAAGAATTCCCTGATGAACTCTTAGATGAACGTTTGGGGAAACTCCTGGAGGAATTCCGGAACGAAACAAATCTTAGAAGAATTCTTAGAGAAATTGCCAGAGGAACTCCTAGAGGAATTTCCGGAGGAATTCTTAGGGGAATTACCGGTGGAATTCATAGAAGAATTCTCGGAGGAAATTCCGGGCAACCCTTGTGCAACTCCCAGAAATATTTTTAGAGCAACTAGTAATGTAATTACCAGAGGAATTTTCGGAGGAATTCGTAGAGAAATTGCCGAAGAAATTCAAAAAGGATTTCACGGAGGAACTCGTAGAGAAATTAGAGGTATTCATAGATTAGTTCTCGGATGTACTCTCAATGGATTTCCCGGTAGGATTTCTTGAGGAATTCCCAGCCAGATTTCAAGAGAACTCGTAGAGGAACGATCGGGAAAATTCTCAAAGGACTTCTCGAAGGAATCTCTTGGCATACCCAGTGCAAGTTCTAGAAAAAAACTTATATTGCAACTCGTAGTAAAATTGCCTGGGGGACTTCTTTCCGGTGAAGCTCGTAATGGTGTTTCCGAAGAAATTCGAACTCCCGAAAGCACTTCTAGACGAATTCCCGGAAGAACTTCTAGAGGAAATCCCGGAAGAACTTTTAGAGAAATTCACGGTGAAACTTTTAGTGTAATTCTCGGAAAAAAAAAATGGTGAGGAATCCCCAAAGGAACTCGGAAGGGAAGGAATTCCTGGAAGAATTTCTAGAGCAAACCCTAGAGGCATTCCCACAGGAGCTTCTAGGCGAATGTGCGGAGAATTTTCGGCCAAACTCTTAAAGAAACTCCTGGTAGAATTCCAGGAGAAACTGCTACAGTACTTGCCGGAAGAACTCTAAGAAGAATTCCCGAAAGAACTCCTAGAGGAATTACAAGAGAAATTCCTAGAGGAATTATCGGAGGAAACTTCTGGTATTTCCAGTGCAATTTTTATGAACTCTTAAAGGAATTCTCGAAGAAATTCGTTAAGGAATTCCCGGATAAACTCGTTGAAGAACCCGTGGAGGAATTCCCGGAGGTGCTCCTAGAGAAATTGTGTGTGTATTTGGTTTTGTAGAGGGACTTTAACTTAGTGGTCATTCGTCTTTCTATCCTAAAGGTATTGCCGGATGATCTCCTAGAGGAATCTCAGGAAAAACTTCTAGACTTCTGGATGAATTCTTGGAGGATCTCCTAAAAGAATACAAGGAGTAACTCTTAGAGGAGTTTCTAGAGGAAGTACTACAAAAAGTAGGGGGCCCATATAGCCGAGGCGGTTAACGCACGGGTATTCAGCATGACCATGCTGAGAGTGACGGGTTCGATTCCCGGTCGGTCCAGGATCTTTTCGTAAAGGAAATTTCCTTGACTTCCTTGGGCATAGAGTATCTTCGTGCCTGCCACACGATATACACATGCAAAATGGCCATTGGCAGAGGAAGCTCTCAGTTAATAACTGTGGAAGTGCTCATAGAATACTAAGCTGAGAAGCAGGCTTTGTCCCAGTGAGGACGTTACGCCAAGAAGAGGAGGACTACAAAAAGTCTCAGTGAAACTTCTGTAGCAATGCCCGAAGAAACTCCTAGAGGATGTCTCGGAGGAAACCCTCGGATTTCCCGAAGGACCTTCTAGAGTTCTCGGAGGAACTCTTAGCGAAATGCTTGGAGAAACTGCTGGACGAATCCTCAAAAGAGTTGCTGGAGAAATTTCATCTCTTCTGGAGATGAACACAACAACATTTTTTTTTTTTTCAGAATCACCAGCATTTTCTTCAATCTTCGGAATCCCTAGATTCGTTTTTCAGCCATCAGTTATCTTCAGGAACCCCCGGTATCTTTGTGAACTCGTTTTAATTTGAAGGACAAACTCTTTCACTGTTTTAGAACTGTTATAAATTTGGACCAAAAAAATGGACCACCGCTGAAAACGACCTTACAAATGCTATGTATGCAGATGACTCCATTGACATATAGTAATGAAATAAATCAAAAAATAATTTAATTTATCAATGCGTTTTTGAGATCGGCGTAGAAAATTGGAGTTCGGCGGCGTAAGCGGCGGCGCGCCGAAAAATAATCGGCGGCGGCGGCGTGAACCAAAAATCGGCGGCGGCGCCGGCGTGGCGCGGCGGCGCACACCTCTACACACACGTACAATAACAATAAAAATGCAAGCTGCCATGAACTGTTAAATAAATATGTTGAAGATATGAATAAATCCCATATAAAAGTAACATAGATGGTTGAAAGTTTCTGTACAAAAACCATCTTACAGTTTCTTACAGTTTGATGGTTTTGGCTTTCTAAGAGAGACAATTACTTGAATATTCACATGCTTAAAAGGAAATTTGCATATAATTGCCTATAGCTAGGTTATATATGCTTGAAATATGGCCCAAAAAACTATAAAAACCGTTATAACTATTTTATTTTTGAAATTAGAACAATGTCGTGTTCGGCGAAGTTATGTGTTTTACCATTATCTATAACATTTTAGAACATAAGAAAAATGTAGAATCAATCCTTCGAAAGTTATTGCGCTAAAACCCTTTTCAAGGGGCTGATGATAAAAAACGTAACGTATCTTGAAAAGTAACGGAGTTACAAACTTAGCGTGTTTGACAAAGTTGCTCCAAACAACATTATCTACATTTTTTGTGAAGACACCAACCTTGTATCTTGAAAATTGCCAAAAATAAATTTTCTATCTCACTTTTAGGGGGATTGATCATTTTTTACAATAGTTCAAAAGAAGCTCCTTATTATAGCGAAAATTTTTCTCCAAGACACCATGACGCTAAACGTCATAGTTAAAAAGTTATTAATTAAGCGCGCTAAAATGACGAAATCAGCCACTGTGCGGCGCTCTGATATGCAGAGCAAGCTCGATGATCTTGCCAATCGCTCCTCAGCGGCAGGTCTCACCATCAACGTCAACAAAACCAAGTAGTTGGATGTAAACACGGTCAACCCTTGCAGCTTTACGGTAGCTGGGCAATCAGTGGAGAATGTTAAAAGCTTCCAATATCTTGGTAGCCAAATGGCAGCCGGCCCGGATCAAAATGGCGAGGGCTGCTTTTGCGAGTTTAAGAAAGGTATGGGAAAACAACCAGATCAGTCGACGCACCAAAATCCGAATTTTTAACTCGAACGTGAAATCTGTGCTGCTTTACGCCAGTGAAACCTGGTGTGTATCAGTGGAGAACACTCAACGGCTGCAGGTCTTCTTCAATAGATGCCTGCGGTATATAATTCGTGCATGGTGGCCTCACAATTGGATCTCCAACGTGGAGCTCCATCGTCGATGTCATCAAAAGCCGATAGCAACAGAAATTCTGGAGCGAAAGTGGAGGTGGGTCGACCACACTCTACGCAGGGGCGGAAACGAAATCTGCAAGCAAGCATTAGATTGGAACCCAGTAGGACATCGCAGTAGAGGCAGACCCAGAGGCTCATGGCGGCGCAGCCTCAGCAACGAAATAAAGCAAGAAATTCGACAGACATTTGACCTGGCCACAGGTCAAGGCGATGGCTGGCAACACTAGTTTACAGCATTTTTGAACTCGGTAAGCTGATGATCATTTTTGGTGTAGAATCATGCCCTGAGTTCGAAAACGCGATGGAAAAAAAGTACAGTAGAGCGAAATTTTTTTCGACTTTCCATACAAGGTTGATGATTTGAAATCGATTTTTGTTCTATTTTTAAGCAAAGTCGCTCACATCAAACATCTCATTCTCCGTAATCAATGCTCCGATTGAGCTGATTTTTTTACTGTAACTCGCCTACATATGATATGTCAAATAAACGTCGAGAAAGAATTTTTAAGTTGGTTTTTTCTTATTGAAAAAAATACATTTATTCAAAAAATTTCGGGAATTTTGCTAAAATTTAAGAAGATCGTCCCTAAAACTCGCCAATATCTTGAATTTCATTAATCTGACGCAAAGCTTGTATTCAGATGATCGAATGGTATTGTATTCAGCTTTTAATTTATGGAAAAAGATTTAAAATTGGTTGAACAAAACGCAATTTATTTAAATTTTAGTAAATTACATATTTTGAAAAGTTACAAAACTTGATATTGAGCTAATACTCAAAAACTGTTCTACTTTAAATTTTTTGAAGGTCGGTTTCGAAATCAGCACTAAATTGTGCTCCAAAAATTTTGGTCGTTGACAGAAGTTCACGACTTTCGTTTTAATTTGTAAACCTGTGCAATCGCCCAGGATGGAGATCTTTCAACTCGTCCCTCTGCACCACCGTGGGTGCTCAGGACTGAAAGTAAGTTAGTAAGAAGTACATGACAATGACACCATTGGAGCACCTCATACAAACATTATTTTAGTTTTATCTACCATAACACAGGTGTACTTAGACTAAATATAAAGAGAAACACTAACACGGATATGTAGCGATTCTCTGATACGGCCGATTAAAAAATTACATTCCTAGTATTGCGGATTTTTAGAAAAATTTCCACTCTGCGGTAGCCGCCGAGTCCTACCGCAGCTGTCAAAATCCTACCGCAGCCATGAAAATCATCATATCATTGAAATTGAAGGCCAAATCAAAGTATGCTTGCAAGGTGAAATGCTCTGAAAACCCTTGAAAACCAACAACAAACAATGATCATCGACGTCGTATCCAAGGCGTCGGTTGGGCCGCTTGATGATAGGGTAAATGATGATGGTTGGACCAACTTGAGATATTTCGATACGTGGTCAACATGTACGCCAAGAATTTCTTATGATCGAATCGCAATAACATACCAAATCTGTAGTTGACAGAAAGCTCTATTCCTCTAGTTTACGAAAAGCCCGGAGAATACCTAAATTACTCAAAAAATAATCATATAATTCGTTTTCTTCGAGCTTACAATTTTGATCTTGGTTGGACCAACGCAGATATTGGTTGGACCAAAAAATGATCATGGTTGAACCATGATGGCTGAATATCCAAATATCGGACGAAAGAGTAGCGAAAACAATAATCATCAGAAAACCAGGTAGAAGCCGGCGACATCGTGAATGCACGCAGTTCAAGAAAACCTAAGAACTCTAAAAGTTCGATGAAGCTGGAGAAACACCCCACTGGACTGATGAAAATGAAGGGGGCATGCAGGATTAAGATTTCAGATAGGTTTTAAATGGCCTTACAAATGATCTATAAACATTAAAATTATTTAGATACAGGTTTATTTATCATCATCATCGTGTGCAACATACTGAATAAATAGGGAATTATGTCCCACTTGCCAAAGGGTATTCTTGCCACACAGACGCAGCCTAGGACGCAGCTCTTGGTGGGTGAGCGAACATTCACTACCTTATATCGATGTAGGGCAGAGTTCCATTGTGGATTCAGCTTGATGATGATATTAGGTAGCTGCGACAATCCTTAATATATACGATGGACTGCAGTGGGAGACTGGTGAAGTACTATTTGCCAACCGACCAGTGACACTGTTCTTGTCCTCTTAATCTGGATCTTGATGGACGCACTAAGGACGTAAGGAGGAAAGCGACCGGCCGTCGAAATGAGCTCAACTGTTCGGACCTACGGGACAAGGCGATGACTTCTTCGGCCTACCGTTTCAGGTTTAGGTAGGTTTAGGTATCCGGCGGCGGGCAGTACGAGCGGCAGCTTTTCAATGCACTGTTTTGGGAACGCGAAAATCTTGTTCAATGTCACCGCGCGCGAAGAAAATAGTAAACAAACTGCATTAGCCCTAGCAACCTACATGGTAACCGCTAGGTCCAACCACAATCATTCGGTGGACCAACCATCATCATATTCATTTAGTCTAATTTTACTTATTTATTATATTTTAAGTGAACAATTATTAATTACAAATACGTCATCATGAAATTCATATATTTTCGCAGAAGTATAACGCAAAAAATATATGCATTCAAAATAAAATATCTTTACTGCAGATGTTACAAATTGAGTAATTTTGTTGTCAAAGTTGCGCTTCTAGTAAGCCCTATTAAAATCCTTAATTAATTAAATAATTTAGAGATATAATACATAAAGTCCATTTGATTTCAATAAAGATTAAGCTATGCTTTGACAAAAGTAAGGCTTCGACTCAAGTTTTAAGGAAAATGTTGATCAAATCTGTAATTTTCCAAATTGGTCCAACCATGATCAGTTTTTCAGTTGGTCCAACCATCATCATTTACCCTAACTCAGTGAAAATCAGTAGTCTGACAGCTGCGGTAGCTTTTCGTTCTACCGTAAAACGGAAAGTTTTCTCTTAAATTGCAATACATATCCCATACAGTCGTTGACCTTTCTTCAGTTGAAATCCTACGAATCCAAAGCGTCAGTTTTCTCAGATAGCAAACAATGTTGTTACGTTTTTGTAACGTAATATTGGCGCCAAGTTCGCAATCTGAGCCATCCTGCCAAGTGACGCATTTGCCGGTAGCTAGGACGTCATTAACAACATTGAAACGGTTTAGTTTTTCATGGCTTGCACACTTGGTTGGTGAGGCCAACTAACTGCCTAAAACAAACCGTACCGTCATCCTCCTCTTTCTTACTCCCACCAGCTCCATCAGCTATAGTTTACTTTAGTTATAGTGACTATACTGTTGGCAGCGACCAACGACGGCGGTGATGACGCTGACTGAATGGTCCTAGAGCTAGGGACGCATGCAGTCTGGTCGAGTGCCGAGTGCCTGCAAGTGGCTTATGCTTCCTATCTCGCCAGGTTCCTATGCATTTTTAAACTTTTCTTTTCAGTTTGTCTATTTCGTTGCCACCGCGCCGTCGACGCCTCCGCAAGTCCAACTGACGGGACGAGCTGTGGTGTCAGTGATACACGTTAAAGTGCCACTTCTATATATTCTAACCTAACCAAATGCAAGGGCAGAGTCAGAACGACATCGCGCGCTCAAGGGGTCGACTCGTTCCACACATGGATCAACAGAACGGTGGCGGTTGGTTTGTTGGCTGGCAGACGACGACGGTTGTGCGATGTTTGGTGGCAACGACTACCGCGGTAGCCGGCGCTCTTGTATAGGATTCTACCATGTTCAAGGGACAAGTCAAGAGTTACTATGGATAATGCCTACTACAGGGGCAGATGGGGACTGCGATAGAATTTAGTGAACCAGCTAGACGGTTCATTTTGATTGTCTAAAAAGTACGTCACTTTTCAGGCCCCAGAATACATATGGAACAAAATTTGTCTGTACAGCAAGAGAATATCGAACGAAGCTGCAAATTTCGCGCTACGTACTAAATGGATGCCCCCTACCCAATAGCTACAACAGTACATGGATGTATTTGTGACGTGACACTGTGACTAGCTTCATGGCTCAGTCCGCCAACGAAGAGAAGGAGTGGTACATTGCTACCTACTTCAAAGGATTTATGTGTTTTGCTGTCGGGAGAAGAACCATCCTACACAGTCACCTGGTTGTGCAGCCGCACGATGGGCAACATAACACAAAAAGGATGAATGCATTACCTAATTATTTCTTTAATGTCACGGAACAGAGGTAACTTCATTTGGTTTGTTGAATTACATCAGTACAAAAGATAATGAGGCAGGACGTCCTCGACTTGGAAACAATGGTATCGTGTGTTGCCTTATCTTACATTTCAAGGAATGAGACAACGACCAAGAAATCAGAAATGAAATTACTCCAGGCTTCATTTGTTCCTAGATCAGGCTGTAACACCTGATCTAGGAACAAATAAAGCCTTGAGTAATTTCATTTCTGGCGGAGAGAGGGATTAGACATTTGTATCACATGAACTATTCTAAAGAGAGAGGTGTACTGTAATTCCAAACAACGTCTTCGAGGAGCGAAGGAGGCATCATCACATATTTAAGGTACACCGGGGCAAGTTGAAACGGGTGGGGCAAGATGAAACAGCGGGTTAACATTATGTTTTCCAATGATGATAAACAGTTTGATTGCCGTATCACATAGTTTTTGATTCAAGCAATCTTTTAGCGAAGAAATAATTTCCAAATTGTTTTGAAATCCATTTCAAAACTTCGTGTTTCATCTTGCCCCACCCGTTTCAACTTGCCCCGGTGTACCTTAATATAAAATATTCATCAATATTGTATATATCACCTTAACGGCACTTTAGTACTGTGACGTTTTTTGTGTGAAGAATACAGCTCCATAGCGACAGACAGACAGACAGACAGACAGACAGACAGACAGACAGACAGACAGACAGACAGACAGACAGACAGACAGACAGACAGACAGACAGACAGACAGACAGACAGACAGACAGACAGACAGACAGACAGACAGACAGACAGACAGACAGACAGACAGACAGACAGACAGACAGACAGACAGACAGACAGACAGACAGACAGACAGACAGACAGACAGACAGACAGACAGACAGACAGACAGACAGACAGACAGACAGACAGACAGACAGACAGACAGACAGACAGACAGACAGACAGACAGACAGACAGACAGACAGACAGACAGACAGACAGACAGACAGACAGACAGACAGACAGACAGACAGACAGACAGACAGACAGACAGACAGACAGACAGACAGACAGACAGACAGACAGACAGACAGACAGACAGACAGACAGACAGACAGACAGACAGACAGACAGACAGACAGACAGACAGACAGACAGACAGACAGACAGACAGACAGACAGACAGACAGACAGACAGACAGACAGACAGACAGACAGACAGACAGACAGACAGACAGACAGACAGACAGACAGACAGACAGACAGACAGACAGACAGACAGACAGACAGACAGACAGACAGACAGACAGACAGACAGACAGACAGACAGACAGACAGACAGACAGACAGACAGACAGACAGACAGACAGACAGACAGACAGACAGACAGACAGACAGACAGACAGACAGACAGACAGACAGACAGACAGACAGACAGACAGACAGACAGACAGACAGACAGACAGACAGACAGACAGACAGACAGACAGACAGACAGACAGACAGACAGACAGACAGACAGACAGACAGACAGACAGACAGACAGACAGACAGACAGACAGACAGACAGACAGACAGACAGACAGACAGACAGACAGACAGACAGACAGACAGACAGACAGACAGACAGACAGACAGACAGACAGACAGACAGACAGACAGACAGACAGACAGACAGACAGACAGACAGACAGACAGACAGACAGACAGACAGACAGACAGACAGACAGACAGACAGACAGACAGACAGACAGACAGACAGACAGACAGACAGACAGACAGACAGACAGACAGACAGACAGACAGACAGACAGACAGACAGACAGACAGACAGACAGACAGACAGACAGACAGACAGACAGACAGACAGACAGACAGACAGACAGACAGACAGACAGACAGACAGACAGACAGACAGACAGACAGACAGACAGACAGACAGACAGACAGACAGACAGACAGACAGACAGACAGACAGACAGACAGACAGACAGACAGACAGACAGACAGACAGACAGACAGACAGACAGACAGACAGACAGACAGACAGACAGACAGACAGACAGACAGACAGACAGACAGACAGACAGACAGACAGACAGACAGACAGACAGACAGACAGACAGACAGACAGACAGACAGACAGACAGACAGACAGACAGACAGACAGACAGACAGACAGACAGACAGACAGACAGACAGACAGACAGACAGACAGACAGACAGACAGACAGACAGACAGACAGACAGACAGACAGACAGACAGACAGACAGACAGACAGACAGACAGACAGACAGACAGACAGACAGACAGACAGACAGACAGACAGACAGACAGACAGACAGACAGACAGACAGACAGACAGACAGACAGACAGACAGACAGACAGACAGACAGACAGACAGACAGACAGACAGACAGACAGACAGACAGACAGACAGACAGACAGACAGACAGACAGACAGACAGACAGACAGACAGACAGACAGACAGACAGACAGACAGACAGACAGACAGACAGACAGACAGACAGACAGACAGACAGACAGACAGACAGACAGACAGACAGACAGACAGACAGACAGACAGACAGACAGACAGACAGACAGACAGACAGACAGACAGACAGACAGACAGACAGACAGACAGACAGACAGACAGACAGACAGACAGACAGACAGACAGACAGACAGACAGACAGACAGACAGACAGACAGACAGACAGACAGACAGACAGACAGACAGACAGACAGACAGACAGACAGACAGACAGACAGACAGACAGACAGACAGACAGACAGACAGACAGACAGACAGACAGACAGACAGACAGACAGACAGACAGACAGACAGACAGACAGACAGACAGACAGACAGACAGACAGACAGACAGACAGACAGACAGACAGACAGACAGACAGACAGACAGACAGACAGACAGACAGACAGACAGACAGACAGACAGACAGACAGACAGACAGACAGACAGACAGACAGACAGACAGACAGACAGACAGACAGACAGACAGACAGACAGACAGACAGACAGACAGACAGACAGACAGACAGACAGACAGACAGACAGACAGACAGACAGACAGACAGACAGACAGACAGACAGACAGACAGACAGACAGACAGACAGACAGACAGACAGACAGACAGACAGACAGACAGACAGACAGACAGACAGACAGACAGACAGACAGACAGACAGACAGACAGACAGACAGACAGACAGACAGACAGACAGACAGACAGACAGACAGACAGACAGACAGACAGACAGACAGACAGACAGACAGACAGACAGACAGACAGACAGACAGACAGACAGACAGACAGACAGACAGACAGACAGACAGACAGACAGACAGACAGACAGACAGACAGACAGACAGACAGACAGACAGACAGACAGACAGACAGACAGACAGACAGACAGACAGACAGACAGACAGACAGACAGACAGACAGACAGACAGACAGACAGACAGACAGACAGACAGACAGACAGACAGACAGACAGACAGACAGACAGACAGACAGACAGACAGACAGACAGACAGACAGACAGACAGACAGACAGACAGACAGACAGACAGACAGACAGACAGACAGACAGACAGACAGACAGACAGACAGACAGACAGACAGACAGACAGACAGACAGACAGACAGACAGACAGACAGACAGACAGACAGACAGACAGACAGACAGACAGACAGACAGACAGACAGACAGACAGACAGACAGACAGACAGACAGACAGACAGACAGACAGACAGACAGACAGACAGACAGACAGACAGACAGACAGACAGACAGACAGACAGACAGACAGACAGACAGACAGACAGACAGACAGACAGACAGACAGACAGACAGACAGACAGACAGACAGACAGACAGACAGACAGACAGACAGACAGACAGACAGACAGACAGACAGACAGACAGACAGACAGACAGACAGACAGACAGACAGACAGACAGACAGACAGACAGACAGACAGACAGACAGACAGACAGACAGACAGACAGACAGACAGACAGACAGACAGACAGACAGACAGACAGACAGACAGACAGACAGACAGACAGACAGACAGACAGACAGACAGACAGACAGACAGACAGACAGACAGACAGACAGACAGACAGACAGACAGACAGACAGACAGACAGACAGACAGACAGACAGACAGACAGACAGACAGACAGACAGACAGACAGACAGACAGACAGACAGACAGACAGACAGACAGACAGACAGACAGACAGACAGACAGACAGACAGACAGACAGACAGACAGACAGACAGACAGACAGACAGACAGACAGACAGACAGACAGACAGACAGACAGACAGACAGACAGACAGACAGACAGACAGACAGACAGACAGACAGACAGACAGACAGACAGACAGACAGACAGACAGACAGACAGACAGACAGACAGACAGACAGACAGACAGACAGACAGACAGACAGACAGACAGACAGACAGACAGACAGACAGACAGACAGACAGACAGACAGACAGACAGACAGACAGACAGACAGACAGACAGACAGACAGACAGACAGACAGACAGACAGACAGACAGACAGACAGACAGACAGACAGACAGACAGACAGACAGACAGACAGACAGACAGACAGACAGACAGACAGACAGACAGACAGACAGACAGACAGACAGACAGACAGACAGACAGACAGACAGACAGACAGACAGACAGACAGACAGACAGACAGACAGACAGACAGACAGACAGACAGACAGACAGACAGACAGACAGACAGACAGACAGACAGACAGACAGACAGACAGACAGACAGACAGACAGACAGACAGACAGACAGACAGACAGACAGACAGACAGACAGACAGACAGACAGACAGACAGACAGACAGACAGACAGACAGACAGACAGACAGACAGACAGACAGACAGACAGACAGACAGACAGACAGACAGACAGACAGACAGACAGACAGACAGACAGACAGACAGACAGACAGACAGACAGACAGACAGACAGACAGACAGACAGACAGACAGACAGACAGACAGACAGACAGACAGACAGACAGACAGACAGACAGACAGACAGACAGACAGACAGACAGACAGACAGGCAGACAGACAGACAGACAGACAGACAGACAGACAGACAGACAGACAGACAGACAGACAGACAGACAGACAGACAGACAGACAGACAGACAGACAGACAGACAGACAGACAGACAGACAGACAGACAGACAGACGGACAGCCAAGACACAGTCGGCCCCCAGCTTATTGGTGGAACTCGAAGATCGCCGACCTACGAGCGAACTGTCACCGAGCTCGGAGGAGAATGCAGAGAGCCCGCAACGACGCTGAAAGAGCAGTTCGCAGGCCAGCTTATACGGCAGCTAGAGCTGCACTTAACAGAGAAATCAAGCTCAGCAAAAAGGCATGTCTAGAAGAGCTTTGTCGGAACGCAAATTCTAATCCGTGGGGAGACGCCTACAGAGTAGCCATGGCGAAAATAAGGGGACCAGCTGTACCACCGGAAAGGTGTCCGGAGAAGATGAAAGCCATCGTAGACGCGCTATTTCCGCAGCATGAACTGACGGGTTGGCCACCCACACCGTACGGTGCTCAGGAGGATCAGGAAGCGGAAGCTCGAATAACCAACGAGGAGCTGATAACAATAGCAAAAGCTCTTAAAACAAAGAAGGCTCCGGGACCAGACGGTATCCCGAACGTAGCGGTGCGAACAGCAATCCTAACGAACCCGGAACTATTTAGGATTACGTTTCAAAGGTGTATCAATGATGGCAACTTCCCCGACATATGGAAGCGCCAAAATCTTGTGCTACTGCCGAAACCAGGGAAGCCTCCTGGAGATCCTTCAGCATACAGGCCAATCTGCCTGTCGGCAAAGTGCTGGAAAGAGTGATCCTCAACAGGCTCACAAAATACACGGAAGGAGAGCACGGCCTGTCCGATATGCAGTTTGGCTTCCGGAGGGGTAGATCCACTGTCGATGCCATCCGAACGGTCGTGGAAGCAATGCAGACGGCGCAAAATCAAAAGAGAAGAGGTAACCGCTACTGCGGAGTGATCACGCTGGACGTGAAAAATGCGTTCAACAGTGCTAGTTGGGTTGCAATCGCCGATGCGCTGCACAAACTGAGAGTTCCCGAGTACCTCTGTAGCATTATGAGCAGCTATTTTCAGAATCGGACATTGATCTACGATACTGACAACGGGAGAAGAAGTAAAACCATAACAGCGGGAGTTCCCCAGGGATCCATTCTCGGTCCGACCCTCTGGAATGCTATGTATGACGAAGTACTGAAGCTGCGCCTCCCCAGGGGCGTGAAGATTATCGGTTTCGCGGACGACGTGGCGCTCCTAGTGATCGGTGAATCATTGGAGGAAGTAGAAGTGCTCGCCACGGAGGCGATAGATGTTGTCGAAAACTGGACGCGGGGGAAAAAGCTGGCCCTAGCTCATCACAAGACCGAGATGGTTTTGATAAGCAACCGAAAGGCGGTACAACAGGCAAAAATTTCGGTCGGAGAGTGCATCATCGAATCGAAGCGGAATGTGAGACACCTGGGAGTTATGTTAGACGATAGGCTAAACTTTAATAGTCACGTCGACTACGCGTGTGAAAGGGCTGCAAAGGTGATTTCGGCACTATCTCGGATCATGCCCAACAACTCAGCGATCAGCAGTAGCAAGAAGCGACTACTGGCAAGTGTGTCCACATCGGTACTCCGATACGCAGCGCCTGTGTGGGTGACGGCACTACAGACAAGGAGGAACAGATCTCGGCTGAACAGTACGTTCAGGTTGATGGCCATGCGAGTATGCAGTGCGTACCGTACAATTTCGTCAGAAGCAGTCTACGTGATAGCCGGAACTATTCCCATAGATCTTCTACTCGAGGAAGAAAACGAGTGCTATAGAGATAGAGGCATATCAGGAGTCCGAAGAAGAGCCCGAGCTGACACCGTAAGAAAGTGGCAACAGCAGTGGGATAACGCTGAAAACGGTAGATGGACCCATCGGCTCATTCCGAACGTTTCAACCTGGTTGGATAGGAAACACGGGGAGGTCAACTTTCACCTGACACAGTTCTTGTCAGGCCACGGATGTTTCCGGAAGTACCTGCATCGATTCGGGCACGCAGAGTCCCCACTTTGCCCAGCATGCCCGAGTAATGAGGAGACACCAGAGCACGTGCTTTTCCACTGTCCCAGATTCAGGGCAGCACGAGACGGGATGTTAGCGGAGAGTATCACAAGCCTTAGCCCCGACAACATTGTAGAACGAATGTGTCGGGAAGAAAGCACCTGGAATGCGGTGAACAGGGCTGTGGGACAGATCCTGTCGTCACTGCAGCGGAAATGGCGTGAAGACCAAAGGGCATCGGATCGCGATCGGAGTAGGCTAGATCCACCGTCGGGGACTAGTCCGAGTAGTCGTAGCGCTCTGGTCTTGGGTCGTCGGGGCGCCGGTGAACCGGAAGCCACCCTCCAACCGGAATCATCGAACCGACCTCGGCACCTGACTGGTCGGGATCAAACCACCGTGTTCGGGAGAACTTCCATCGCCGGGGAACTCTCCGTCGGAGTAGGCTAGCTCCACCGCCGGGGACTAGGACGAGTATGTCGCGAGAAGCACCAGTGAATGGTCGTCGGGGCGCCTGTGAACCGGAAGTCACCCTCCAACCGGAATCGCAGGACCGACCTCGGCACCGATCTGGGAAGTATCAGTTCGAAAGATCTTCCATCGCCGGGGAACTCTTCGTCGGAGTAGGATAGATTCACCGCCGGGGACTATCTGAGTAATCAGCGCCCGTGGAAAACCACTGGTTCGGGTCGTCGGAGCGCCAGCGTACCGGAAGCCATCCTCCAACCGGAATCGCCGGACCGACTTCGACACCCTGCCAATCAACATCGAAGGAATACGCAACGCGAACAACGGTTTCGGGAGATATTCTACCGCCGGAGAACTCTCCGTCGGAGTAAGCTAGCTCCACCGCCGGGGACTACGCTAAGTCGCAAGAAACTACGTCGAATCAACCGGGTTCGAGTCGTCGGGGCGCCAGCGAACCGGAAGCCACCCTCCAACCGGAATCGCCGGACCGACCTCGGCACTCAACCGGTTCGCCCAGGAAAAGGTCAACGAACGCAGCGAGAAAGCCACCCGAAGTAGAATAGCCACCCTCCAACTGGCATTGCCGAACTGACCTCGGCATTCCACTGGTCAACTTGGAGAGCAGCAGCAGTATGTCAAAGGTCACGAGAGCGCAGCAGTTAAAGATTAAGATAAAGCTCATGAGAGCGCAGCAGTTATGTTGGAGATAAAGTCAGCGATCTAGCGTGACTAGCTATGCCTGATAACAAGTGAAGTGCATGAGCACAGCCCCCCCCGAAGTAGTCGCTTCTAGTGGAATCCGGGGGAAGCAGGCACTGTAGACCTTGGTGGAGGTTAGAGGCGTAGGGTTCAGAGCTCTCTTCTCTGTTCTGAGTCCCTCACGAACTGGCACGCGATGGACGAAATCGGTAGCACTGGTCATGCTTATCGAACGCGTGTCGGGAAAAAAAAAAAAAAAAAAAAAAAAAGAAAAACAGACAGACAGACAGACAGACAGACAGACAGACAGACAGACAGACAGACAGACAGACAGACAGACAGATCTAGGGCAGCAGGGACAGGAGTCCAGGGGCTTGACGAACCC
>NC_085138.1:58317185-58342185 GCF_035046485.1 Aedes albopictus | reverse complement strand
GGTGTGATATAGCCACTGAGAATCAATTAACGAATGAGGTTTTTTTTTCGACAAATCTCACCTACGAACAACTACGACAAATCAACTCGAAATGGACACTTTTTCGACATCATACCAAGGCATTCTCAATTTCTTCATAACAATCATGAGAAAGTATTCTAGCCTATATGATAAAGTGATCCTTAACCGGATACAAGAGAAGATTGACCCAACTCTCCGGCGGCAGCAAGCAGAATTCCGTGCCGGACGTTCCTGTGTGGACCATATTGTCACGCTCCATATCGTTCTGGAGCAAATCAATGAATTCCAGGAGCCTCTCTACCTAGTATTCATTGATTACGAAACTGCTTTCGGCCATCTCAACGACGAAAATATGTGAGGAGCCCTGAGAAAATTAGCAGCCTCATTGAAGCACAGTATGGGACATCTTCGTGCAGAGTAATGCACATTGGTATCTTGTCCAATCCCATCTAGGTCATCGTTGGAGAAATATAGGGTATCGCGCCACTTGGGCGGTGGTTCTATATTCGTCTGTTTGCCACTATAACTCAGTCAATTTTGAACCAATTGACTTGAAATGTTGTACACGGGTAGATACTATACCTATCTCACCACATTCCAAAAGTTGTGCTAATCGGTTCAAATTTGACTGAGTTATAGTGGAAAACAGACGAATATAGAACCACCGCCCAAGTGGCGCGATTCCCTAATACTGTACATATACTATCGCCTACTATTGTTCCTCATCGTATTCGGCAGAGATCCTGGCAGGTGCGATTGATCGTGTATCAAATCGTGGATTGCTGTGGTAGCTTATTACCATGGAGCACCAAAATGACTTCGAACTGGTAGTTGACGTTGGTCTCGTAGCTCAACGTAGCTCTGATATGTACCAGCCAATCGCTGGTAGATCTTACCATCAACGTCAACAAGACCAAATCGTTGGATTTGGTCAATATCTTGGTAGCCAAATTGTGGCCGATGGTGACACCAAGATCGTCATAGGTGCACGGATCAAGATGGTGAGGGCTGCTTTAGCGAGTTTAAGAAATGTATAGAAAAACAATCAGATTACGCACCAAAATCCGAATTCTCAACTCAAATGTGAAATCTGTGCTGTTATACGCCAGTGAAACAATTGGATCCCCAACGTGGACCTCGATCGTCGATGTCAGGCCGATACCAACGGAAATTCGAGAGTGGAATTGATAGGGGTGTTGGCTACACTTCACGCAGGGGCGGAAATAAGCAAACAAGCTTTAGATTGTAGTAGAGTAGTAGAGGCAGACCCAGAAGCTCATGGCGGCGCAGCCTCAAAAGGGAAATGAAGGAGTCGACAGAAATTTGACATTGCCACTAGTCAAGGCGATGATAGGCAATAGCCAAGGATGGAGATCTTTCAATTTGTCCCTCTACACCGCCTTGGTTGATCAGGACTGAAGTATGTGAGTTGGATGTTACAAAAATAAAAGAAAATTAATTATTTCACATCACGATACACAGAACCTTATAAATTCACAAATTAGAAACATCACAAATGGACACAGCACAACGCAAAACATAAATGCGCCCTGTTATCCAGATGGATAACACCTTCCGATTACACGATGACGAGGTTTCATTAATTGGTAAGGGTCCATCGGTTATCCTGGAATTGTGTTTTGAATGGCATTTAGATTTTTAGTAGACAGTCATTGCTGCTGCTTCCATAGCTTGTTTTTGGTTAGGAAAACTAATCCTAATCGGGCATCCCGTTTCGAGGTTCGATACTTGAGCTCAACAACTTGAAGTCCGTGGCAAGGAAAGGTTTACTTCTCTAGTACGTGACCGCTGCGCGTGGGATTGCATTTCATTGGCGTATACTTTTCCAGAACCCTATAAATGTGCCGTTAATTTATGGCAACATATACAAGTTAAAATAAAACATACAACACAAAGAACGCACAAATAATAAACTTAAAACACATTAACCGTTATGTGTCCGACAAAATTTTTGCTTTTTTCTACACCGTGTATTTTAAATGGGAGCTGGGTACCCGGGTACCTTGTCGGCCACATAAGGGTTAAACAATTATTCTGTCTGAGGAGCGGACCTGGTGTGATGGTTAGAACACTTGACTATCACGCCGAGGACCTGGGATCGAATCCCACTCCCGACAAACTCGCAAAATGCGAGTTCTTCCTTCGGAAAGGAAGTAAAACGTGGGTCCCGAGATGAACTAGCCTAGGGCTAAAAATCTCGTTAATACAGATAAAAAAAATCTGTCTTATGATTGTAACATTTTTTTTTACCCGTAACAAGGACTGAAATGTATTTTGGGAAACCATGCTTAGTAAAAGATTTCAATTGATGCCAGTAATAAGCAAGACATATTGCCACGGGGACCAAACACGAAATTTTCCCACCTTACTATATTGCAGCTCTTCTTTATATATAGCTCTGTTATTAGATTCCGCAAAAGACAATTTGATACGATGATTGAATCGTTTTGCAACACAGATTAAGTCATAATAGATAATGTTTGCATGGCATGTCGGTCCTTTATTAAATCATACCGCTCTAATCTGATTTGCCGCTCCTTCTGTGGAATCTGATTAATTGAGTCTGGATAAAACGACAGAATCAAAATACCCACACCATTGCCGAAGCCGATAAAGTCCTTGCCTTATTAATGAAATTATTCACGTCACCGATTCCTCCCTATGGATTGAAACTGGCCAGCAGCGGCGAAGGAACGATGTGGAAAGCTGCCATCCAAGGGATGTGGAGTTTTCACGATGACCGGACGACGAACCAAACCATCAGCTATCGGATCTCACCCCGGGGAGGGTGGGGAAGCCGACCACCCGAGGCGGATATCATAAATTTCCTCCTGCCATTAGACGGTAAGATGAAAGAAGCGATGAATAGAGAGCGAGAGAGAGCGAGCGATGCCGCTGAAGAATACCGATCATATGGCGGTGGAGCGCTGTTGGAGTGACGTTGACGTGCTGGAGAAACTGGAAGCGGGCACCTTTTGACAGATAGCATGATTCCGTCTCAGGAGTGATGCTTTGAATGTCAAGTATGGCAATGGTGGGTAGCAGAATTGCCCTTAAAAGTTCAACTAATAACCTTCATTAAGGACGAACGTCCCGATCGAGGAGTTGCTCTGTTGCTACTAAGATGGTAATCTCGGATTCTATTTCATATTTTGCAACAAGAACTTATCATTGTGTATGCTCACTTGTAGTGCATATGCTGATTGTTTTTCAGCATCTTCAGTGCGACAGAAATCGAGATTACTATTTTCAAAATCGTGAAGCAAATTGTTAGAAAGAGAGAGAAGATAGGAAAAATAACACGGCGCCCCGTATAACCTTAAAGGGCCTGTTCCGGCATCACTGGTTCACGAACAGGTAGTGAACTCGCCGATACAAAGAAACTAGCTGTCAACGCATAACGACAGAAGGTGTAGGTAGCAAACGTGAAACGTGGTGAAATGACGATTGATCTAATGTTTTGAGATGCTGCAAATGATTATATAATTTGTTATTGGGTGAAGGGAAATTCTTAAAAGTAAGTTTCGTATGTAATACCACAATTGTGAAACCAATTTAGTGTATTTTTCCTCAGAACTTGTAAATTACGCCGTACATATTCCTGCAAGTGAACTGTAGCAGTCTGAATTGTCAGAGTTCGATAGGTAACCTCAACTTAACCCTTATTGGAATACCCATTTGCTAACTCTATATTTATCTAAAAGGACGATAAATCCTCATAAGGGTTTGCTCAGGATAGACCGCGAATTTCAAGATTGTGAGAAGACTATCGTAAGTTTACATGAAATCCCACAAACTATATCTGACTAATAAAACTGTTGTTTTAGTTTTGAGCTTCGTTAGACAAAAAAGCTGCAAGGTGCTTCTACAATCCGAACACTCTCAAAAGATACCACTCGAATCGACTCTGATGGCTACAGTGAATCCACCTCACGGAGGCGCTGGTGACCACGACTGCGGGGCGTGCAACCTGCCTAACGATGCCGATCCGCAGATGGTACAGTGTGACGCCTGTCAAGTCTGGTACCATCTGAAGTGCGTCGGAGAGACTCCTGGTGTTGAAAACAGATCGTTCAACTGTCGTGCGTGTCAACCGCCTTCCAATGTCGGTAAGTCGAAGCCTAAGAAGACCAGATCGCAGAAGGGCGTAAGTGAAGGTCAACTGAAGGTTCCCGTCGCGTCTACATCTGGAGTGACACCGATAAAACACCCGGAAGTTCCCAAATGTGTTACGAACAAAGCGACAACAATCAAAACCACTTCGTCGACTTCGCGTTCTCGAGCTCTGACTATGCAGAGGAGGATTGAAGCGGAGCAGCTTCTGGCGGAAATGAAGCTGGCTGAAGCAGAAAAGCAGCTCGAAGAAGATCGTCTAATGCAGGAAAGACAGCGAGCTCTGCGCGAAGAAAAGATTAGGCTGCAGGAAGATCTATTGCGGAAAATGCAGGAACTAGACGAGGTCGCCGACGCTGAGAGAGCTTCCGAATACACCAGCACCAGTGGAATGCGGAAAGCAAGGGAATGGTTAGCGAAGCAACGACAGGAGAACCAACAGCGAGACGACAATGGTTCACACCGGTCAATACCACCGTTTCTACCTTCTAAGAAGTCGGAACGTAGCTCTCAAAAGTCGGTGGGACGCGAAGGATTCAATGCGCAAGGTGGGTCAGATCCCGATACTTCCGATGATCCGGAAGGCCCTCCAGAAGAGCCGAATCCGCCGAATATGGACAGAAGAATGTCGTTGGAGAGGTTACCAGCGATGCAGATTACTGGAGAAGTTGGGCCAACGGCAAATCAAATTGCTGCTCGACAGGTTTGGCCAAAGAAATTGCCGAACTTTTCCGGCGAGCCAGAGGAATGGCCAATTTTTTATAGCAGCTACGAAGGGGCAAATGCGGCTTGCGGTTTCTCAGATGTTGAGAACATCATCCGTCTACGAGAGTGCCTTCGAGGACCAGCGAGAGAAGCGGTCATCTCGAAGCTCATGTTCCCTAAGAGCGTACCATCGATCATCGAGACTCTACGACGATTGTATGGACGACCGGAGCTGATGGTGAAAAATTTGCTGGGCAAGGTTCGACGGTTGGAAGCACCAAAACCTGAGCGGCTGGACACCCTGATAAATTTCGGCATGACGGTGCAACAGTTGAGTGACCACTTGATAGCAGCCGACCTTCAGAGCCACCTCGCAAACCCAACGCTGATGGAGGAGCTAGTGGATAAATTACCTGCCGCGTATAAATTAGAATGGGTACGATTCAAACGGGCATACGCAGTACCAACCTTGAAGGAATTCGCTATGTTCATGGACGTTCTGGTAGCTGATGCGAGCGAAGTCACTGTTTTGTCACAGCCGAAGATGGACAAGACCAGGCACGAAAAAGAGAAACACAGTCAGAAAGGACATGTCTATGCTCACAATGACGATGACGTAGACAGACTCCCCTCTTCAAGAGAACCGTGTCCCATTTGCAATGGCCTGGACCACAGAGTGCGGAACTGCGAAAAGTTCCAGCGAATAAGCCTTGAATCTCGCCTCGCTGCAGTAGAGAGGTTCAAACTATGCGAAGTGTGTTTGTTCAACCACGGTTCTAGGTGCCGGTCAAGAATACGCTGCAACATCGGAAATTGCCGGGAACGTCATAACCCGCTACTCCACCAGGCAGGAACAAGAACTGCAGCCGCTTCGAGGACCGTTAATGCTGAGTGCAACACTCATGGTCCAGTAACTAGATCGGTACTGTTTAAGGTGATCCCTGTAACACTTCACAACAAAGGCCGCAGTGTGGATACGTTCGCCTTCGTTGATGAAGGATCCTCCAGGACGCTGGTGGAATCGAGTTTGGCAAGGTACCTCGAACTTACTGGTGAGACAGTACCGCTGAAGCTGATTTGGACCTCGAACGTCAGCCGTACAGAGAAGTTTTCGAAGGTAGTGGACATTGTGATATCAGCGCGTGGGCAGAAAGAACGTTTCAATCTCAAAGGAGTCCACACCGTGAGTGGGCTGAAACTACCCAAGCAAAGTCTATCGATGGAAAACTTGATTGAACGGTTCGATCATCTCCGTGATCTACCTGCTCATTCGTACATCGACGCAGAACCTAGGATTCTGATAGGTTTACGGAATTTGGATCTGCTTACCCCACTTGAAACCCGAGTAGGGCGACCGGGCGAACCTGTAGCTGTGAGAAGCACGCTTGGCTGGGCAGTGTATGGTCCATGTGGACCTGACAGCAATGGAAACGATTTCGTCGGGGTTCACGACTGTAGCTGTAAAACGGATGAGGATTTAAATGAATTGATTCGTCAACAGTTCATTTTGGAAGAAGCAGTAGTTTGCGTTTCTCCGTTGCCCGAGTCCGCCGACGATAAACGTGCTCGACAGATCCTCGAGCAGACTACTCGGCGAGTTGGGGACAGATATGAAACGGGACTCCTATGGAAAACCAATGACGTTCGCTTTCCAAATAGCTAGTACATGGCAGTAAAACGGTTGAAAAGTCTCGAGGCGAAGCTTGCTAGAGATCCAGAGCTACGCGCCAACGTTCATCAGCAGATCCGTGATTACGTCAAGAAACGATACGCTCACAAGGCTTCCGAGCAGGAACTGGCAAGTGCCGATCCGGACCGTGTATGGTATTTACCCATAAACGTGGTGACAAATCCTCGGAAACCTGCAAAGAAAAGGCTTGTGTGGGACGCGGCAGCCCAAGTGGAAGGTGTGTCACTGAACTCCCAGCTCCTAAAAGGACCGGACCTGTTGAACTCGCTTCCTTCAGTCATTTGCGTATTCAGGGAGAGGCCGATTGCCTTTGGAGGTGACGTCAGAGAGATGTTCCACCAGGTTCAAATCATCCCGGCAGACAAACACTCTCAGAGATTCATCTTTCGATTTGATCCTGCCCAGCCACCGCAGATTTATATTATGGATGTCGCAACGTTTGGGGCAACATGTTCACCTTGCTCCGTTCAGCATGTCATGCGAGAAAATGCCCTTGAATGTTCTTCAGAGTTCCCCGAAGCTGCGGCCGCGATAATTGACAAAACCTATATGGACGACTACGTTGACAGTGCCAACACCATCGAGGAAGCCATCACAAGATCGACACAGGTGCGAGAAGTACATGCGCGTGCCGGATTTGAGATGAGAAACTGGGTGAGTAACAGTCGCGACGTCCTACATGCCCTTGGAGAAGCCAAGATCCAGGAACCAGTCGTGATTGGAGGTGATACTCAAGACAATTGGGAGCGTGTTCTGGGACTGATATGGAACCCGGAAGGAGATTTCCTTTCATTCTCAACTCGATTCCATGGAGACTTGGATCCATACGTTTCCGAGGGCCGTCGTCCTACGAAACGAATAGTTGCTCGCTGTGTGATGAGCCTGTTCGATCCAACCGGTATGCTGTCACCCTTCTCAATACACGGCAAAATGCTTATTCAGGATCTCTGGAGGAGCGGCACTATGTGGGATCAGGATATTCCAGATGAAGAATACGAAAAGTGGAGACGTTGGGTTCAGTTGCTTGTTGGAATCAAACAGTTGAGAATCCCTCGACCCTACTTTGGAAGCGCTGTCCCCAACCAGTTCCATTCGCTGCAATTGCATGTATTCTCCGACGCCAGCGAATTCGCCATGGGTTGTGCAGCGTACTTTAGGGCAGTGGATGATCGTGGCGTACACGTCGCCTTAGTAATGGCGAAAAGCAAGGTGGCCCCGCTGCAACATCAGTCAATCCCGCGACTGGAACTACAGGCTGCGGTTATGGGAGCGCGAATGCTGAAGAACGTGATGGAGTCCCATACACTCACCATTAGCCGAAGTTTCCTGTGGACGGATTCCAGCACCGTGCTGTCTTGGATACGTTCAGACAATCGCAAATACAAGCAGTATGTAGCACATCGAGTAGGGGAAATTCTCTCACACACGCAGCTGACCGACTGGCGATGGGTGCCCACTAAAGAAAACGTGGCAGACTGTCTGACCAAATGGGGAAAACATTCCGAACCCAATTCTGATGGCATATGGTTGAATGGACCAACATTCCTGTACGGAACAGAAGAAACTTGGCCCCAGCAACGACAGATAGCTTCGGACGTCCATGAAGAACTTCGGCCATGCTATTTGCTCCACCACATTGCTATACCGCAGAAACTAATCAAAGCTGAAAACATTTCGAAGTGGAACGTACTGCTTCGAACAATGGCCATGGTGGGCCGATTCATCAATAACTGTCGACTGCGAATAAGGGGTCAGCCGATAGAGACCATTAAAGCAACGAGTCATCAGCTCAAGTGCTTGAAAAGATCAATTCCAGCTGTCATCGTACCTCTTCAGCAAAACGAGTACAAACGAGCCGAAATAAATTTGTGGCGTTTCGCGCAGGCAGATAGTTTCCCTGATGAGGTAAAGGTACTTTTGAAGAATCGTGATACGTCTCCCGAAGCCCTGGTGAGTATTGAACGTACAAGCCCCTTGTACAAGCTATCCCCCTTTGCCGACGAATTCGGAGTCGTACGAATAGAAGGACGAACTGCGATTGCTGGCTACGCTCCATTCGACTCTAGATTCCCCATAATCCTTCCGAAAGATCATTTGGTTACGTTTCGACTGCTGGACCACTATCACTGCCGATACGGACACGCAAATAAGGAAACAATTGTCAATGAGGTACGCCAGCGATTCTTCATACCTAATTTGCGATCGGTAGTTGACAAGGTAATGAGGGCGTGTCAGCGTTGCAAAATAAGTAAATGCAAACCACAGTCTCCACGGATGGCACCACTGCCAGAACAACGACTGACTCCATACGTAAGACCGTTCAGCTATGTTGGGGTGGACTATCTGGGCCCTTTGGAAGTCACTGTTGGACGACGGAAAGAAAAACGTTACGTGGTCGTCTTTACGTGCCTTGTGGTTAGAGCCGTCCATCTTGAAATAGCATACGATTTGTCCAGCGATTCGTGCGTTATGGCAATCCGTCGGTTCGTTCGCAGGAGAGGGTCACCAGTACAAATCTTTTCTGATAACGGCACGAATTTTGTCGGTGCCAACCGACACTTGATGCAGCAGATTAGAGAGATCAACGATAGATGTGCCAACACGTTCACAGATGCTAAGACCAAGTGGTCGTTCAATCCACCGGCGAGCCCACACATGGGTGGTGTGTGGGAGCGTATGGTACGCAGCGTGAAGGAAACCATGAGAGCTCTCGATGACGGTCGCAAACTAAATGATGAAATCCTGGTGACTGTACTGGCAGAAACGGAGTGGTTCATCAATTCTAGGCCGCTCACATACATGCCCCAAGAATGCGGAAATGATGAGGCGCTCACCCCAAATCATTTTATTTTTGGGAATACGTCCGGTTCACATGAACCGATCAGGAGCTGTACTGATCTTGCAGAGGCGTTACGCAGTAGCTATCAACGAAGTCAATACTTGTCTGACGCTCTATGGAAACGGTGGATAAAGGAATACTTTCCTACAGTGAATCGTAGATCGAAATGGTTCGAAGACGTACGTCCGGTTCAAGTCGGTGATTTGGTTTACGTTGCAGACGGTGACCGAAGGTCTTGGATAAGAGGGAAAGTCGAAGAAGTTATCCAAGGACGGGACGGCAGAGTGCGCCAGGCCATCATTCGAACAGTCAACGGAAACGGAAAGCTCAAACGTCCGGTGGTAAAATTAGCGGTGATCGAAGTTGGAGATGGTGGACCCGGAAATACTCCTAAGACGCCACATCCGGATCCACGGGGAGGGGGATGTTCCGGCATCACTGGTTCACGAACAGGTAGTGAACTCGCCGATACAAAGAAACTAGCTGTCAACGCATAACGACAGAAGGTGTAGGTAGCAAACGTGAAACGTGGTGAAATGACGATTGATCTAATGTTTTGAGATGCTGCAAATGATTATATAATTTGTTATTGGGTGAAGGGAAATTCTTAAAAGTAAGTTTCGTATGTAATACCACAATTGTGAAACCAATTTAGTGTATTTTTCCTCAGAACTTGTAAATTACGCCGTACATATTCCTGCAAGTGAACTGTAGCAGTCTGAATTGTCAGAGTTCGATAGGTAACCTCAACTTAACCCTTATTGGAATACCCATTTGCTAACTCTATATTTATCTAAAAGGACGATAAATCCTCATAAGGGTTTGCTCAGGATAGACCGCGAATTTCAAGATTGTGAGAAGACTATCGTAAGTTTACATGAAATCCCACAAACTAAATCTGACTAATAAAACTGTTGTTTTAGTTTTGAGCTTCGTTAGACAAAAAAGCTGCAAGGTGCTTCTACAATCCGAACAGGGCCCGTATAAATCTGCACTCTGCAGATTTACACGCAGTTATTCCACGTGGGTAAGTTTGATTACCGTTCGTTTCAGAATCATTTCAGTTGGCAATGGAAGATCTCAGGCCGAAACTGTTTCTAGTCATCTGTTGAACCAAAAACATAACAAAAAATGTTGAAACTACCAGCTTCCCTAGCGACTCACGACCGGGTTCTTCAGTGGAACACCCGACAAACTCATCACGGGACTTTCGCGTTACGAAGAAAGGAAACAGTAATCTTCTTAATGCTAACGAAAATACGCGTTTATTTACTAACGACACATTCTTCATTACACCAATAAAGCTGTCCATGAAAATGTTTGACACTTCTTAGGTCATTTTGACAGACCGCACACTTGCACGAAAAAGACGGATCATATATTCTACTTTATCGATATTGTTACCGTCCTTTTCAAGTTCATGTTACATATGTCAATATGACCTGAGATCTGTCAGTCATTTTGAGGATAGGTTCGTTGGTGTAATGAAGAATGTTACAGACTAACATGATCTTCTTCACAACAACAATCTGACAGTTTCACTTGGTCAGAGCATGGCACTACCTTCGCTGATATTCTACTGGACGAGGGGTGGGACACTACAATTCTCCAAAAAAATTCAGAATCTTTTCACTTTTCCCATCCCCTAAAATAAATTGAACTGAAGTATATTATCCAAATTTGGACTCAATTTGCCCTTTCCTCCTAAGAAATAGAACTGTTTTTAAAATACCTGTATGTGTAAATATAGACTAAAATATATGGCTCAAACCATAAAGATTTATACAAGGACATTTATTACTATCACAAGTAATAAGTATGACGTTCGATCAACAAACATAGCTAACTTTCAATGACTGAGTTTTTAAGTATGGCCAAGATGCTGAACCTTCTAACAGAGCATTGTATTCACACATTTTCTGGGTGATCTCCATAGAATACAAGCCTTTAGATGCCCAGCGTATGCCCACAGAGGCTCATACCTCATAGAGATCTTCCTCGTAACATCAAGCTACAGAAGTAAACGTCTACGAACAAGTTCCGAAGAGCATCCTGATCGGTTCCGGTCATATGGCCAAAAGGGTCATTTGGTCGAATGCCGTTTGGCCGAAGAAGGAATGATTAACTTAAGTAATCACGCTACTGTTTTCTATTACAGTATCACTCAAAAGAATAGCCTTTAATTTAAAGAAGGAAAATTTCCAGCAAACATAATCGCAATTTCAACGCCTACTAATCTTTCAATGGTACTGGGCACTGCAAGCTGCGGTTGCTAAGATAAACTATTCTAAGTCTTTGACGTTTCGTTGTTTATGATTCGGACTTCCTCAACATTCGGACTTTTTAGCTGCTGTTCAAAGGTAGCTCGAATTATTTCAAAATGCGGGATACTCGTGCGTGGAAAAGTGTGCTGATCTATGACTTGATGGTGGCACAGTAGTACGCTTTCAGGAGGTATCCCACAGGAATTCCATCCGGAATTTCTCCAAGAGATTCTTCGTGATTTCTCCACAAATTTGTTACAGGAGTTTTTCTGGGATTTCCTGAATTCTTCGAGAAATTTCTTCCGGAATTCTTCCAGTACTCCTTTCTGGGATATCATAAAGAATATATTTTGAGATTACTTCAGCAGATCCTATATTCCTTCAAAATTCCTTCCGAAATTTGTTACAGGAGTTTCTTTTGGGATTTCCTGAATTTCTTGAGAAATTTCTGCCGGAATTTTTCCAGTACTCCTATCTGGGATATCTTAAAGATTATTTCCGATAATCCTTCAACAATTCTTTCTAGAATTACCTCAATAAATTGACCCAGGGTTCTCCACAAATTTATTCTAGGATCCGTCTCAAATTTCCTTCTGTGAGAAGCTCCATCTGACACTCTTTTTGAGGTTCCTTCAGAAAGTCTCTCTGGGATCCCTTCTGAGATCTGAGGAAAGATTCCATCTAAGATTTCACCAGAAACTCTTTCCAATATTCCTTCAAAGATTCCTTCTGGGACTTCAAAATATGTTTTCCGGTAATTTTACAGGAATTCTATCCGAGATATTCCCAATAGTAGCTTTTGGAATGTCTTAATAAGTTTTTTTTTGGATTCCAGAAAAGAAAGTGTTTTTGTTTTTTTCCAGCAATTTCTTAAAAGCAATTTTAGAATTCCTCAATCCCCGAAAGATCTCCTAGAGGAATAGCAGGCCTCTAGGAGATCTTTCGGGGATTTAAGAATTCTTTCCGAGATTCCTCCAGAAACTCCTTCCAAAATACCGTCAGGGATTCCTGCCCTCCAGGAATTTCAAGCGAGATTCCTCCTGCAGTTCCTTCAGGGATTTCTTCAGAGATTCTTTCTAAGATTCTTCCAGGAATCCTACGAGAACCCTGACGAGAACTTCTTTCAGAATTCCTCCAAAATCTTCTCTTCCTCCAAATTCTTTCAGGAACTACTACTGCTAAAAGATTTCCCTCTGGGATTCCTTCGGTAATTCCACCGGGTATTCCTTCCGAGATTCCTCTAGGAACATCTTTCAGGATTTGTACGGGAACTCCTTTCGGGATTCTTCCGGGAATTATTTCACGGATACTTTCGGGAACTTGTGAGCCTATGTCAGGAATTGCTTTTAGAACTCCTTGTGGAACTCTTTTGTGGATCCCTCCGGGAACTTCATCTGGGATTCGTTCGGGGGAACTCTATACAAGAAGGAGTCGCAGAAGTACTTCCTGGAAAAAGCCTGGCAAGAACTTTTGATAATATCCCAGACGGAACCTCTTCAGGAATTTCAAAAAAAAAAACTCTTGGAAAACCCCCAGAGGAAGTTTAGGAAAGAATATTAAATAAACACCCGGAAGAATCTCAACAAGAGCACACGGAAAAAAATCCATTCCCAAGACCATGAATATGACTCATAGTTTCCCGATATTTTTATGATTTTATGTTATAAATATACACCATGATTAAATTTTATGATTTTATGAATGATTACACCATAACGCTATGCACCCGTTTTTGTTTTGGCTTTCGACGACCAAAAATGGAAAATATAATCATGAAGCTATGATTAAATTAGCTGGGATCATGAGTAGCATTCATGAAGCCAAGAATAATTTTCATAAACCTGGATGCAGATCCTGATGCTTTACCACCACATTCATAAAATTATGGTTGGGTTAGGTAGAACCATGCATAGAATTCATGGAATCAAAAAATACTTTTATGATTCCGTCGTCGTCGGACCTCAATGCTTCTCAGTCAAATTCATAAAATCATGGTTGATTGAGATGGTGCCATGCATAAAATTCATGAAATTAAGAATTACTTTTATGATTCCGTCGTCGTCGGACCTCAATGCTTCTCAGTCAAATTCATAAAATCATGGTTGATTGAGATGGTGCCATGCATAAAATTCATGAAATTAAGAATTACTTTTATGATTCCGTCGTCGTCGAACCTCAATGCTTCTCAATCAAATTCTTAAAAGCATGGTTGAGGGAGATGAAGCCATGCATAGAATTCATGAAATTAAGTATCACTTTTATGATTCCGTCGTCGTCGGTCCCAATTGTTTTTAATTAGATTAATAAAACGATGCAAGCTAAAACCATAAGAAAATAAAATACGTGATATCAGAGCTCTTTTCTGTGATTTTGGGACCTATCCATCATCCTTTTTTCTACGAGCTAGCAGCACTTTTCAGTTGGCCTCCTGTTAGTGAAGATATGTCATGTTCAAATATAAAAGAGAACAACAATGATCGAACTCACCGGATAATCATATTTGGCTGGTTTACTATTTTTGTCTTTGGCTGCTACATCCAACGGGCTAAGGATGCCCTCCAAACCATATCGATTGTTTACTAGTTAGTTCACATCACTTGCTGAGTCTCCGAAGTCGTCGAACGAAGGATAAACCGGAAAAATAGAGCGAATTACCGTAAATTAGCGCACGCGATTCCCACTTTGCTTCACCCTCCGTACATAAACTCGGAACTAAGACGGATGGCACAACGAAATCGCGAACTGGGCACTGTTTACTTTTTGCGCGTTTACTTTTTAGTCAATCAACTCCCAACATACTGCCGAATCTTACAGGCACACTGTTTTGATGTTCCATTTCCTGATATATGCACATTTATTACTCTAACCGAATAAAAACTTTGCAAAAATAACAGGTTCAACTTTTTCCACATGTCTGTGCTGGACGACCGCGCGAATTATATAATTGCATATGGCAGATAAGTGTAACGCTAGGAAGCGACCATGAATATAATTTATGAAAATGCTTGTTTCTATTCATATTTCTGGTCAACTCATTCATGATATCATGAATCTTAATTATGATAATATGACTTGGCAGACATCATAAGAACATGATTTTTTATTCATGATAAGGGGAATGGATTTTTTTCCGTGCATCTGGAATTCTAGAAGAAAGTCTTGGAACAATTGGCTGCTTGAGATAATACCATATTCTGAATCTGCATGCCAAACTGAGCCGAAATCCAAATTTTCATAAATTTTGGTGCTCGGGAACCTATTTAAAAATCAGTTTGAAGTTTGTATGGGAGCGATTTGTCGTATCACCCCTCGTCGCATTTTGTACTGGGCGGAGCTGTCAAACAGTTGCCCAGCTGTCAAAAGGTGATTTCAAAAAATATCTTTGTAATTGATTTTAGGTATCAAAATAAAGTTCTAAAAATCTGAAAAAAACCACAGTGGCTCAGAAAATGGTGCTCATTCGTATAAAATCAAAAAATCAATAACTTATTTCTGAATTTAAAAACCCAATTATGTGGAGAAACCACGAAGGACATCTTGGGGAGATCCCGGATGGTATACCTATGGAAACCCTGAAGGACCTCCTGAAGGGGTGCAACCGTGCCGTCATAGCCATGAATCAACACACTTTCCCACGCACGCATACCCCAGAATTTTAATGAAATCAAACCACCCATGAAAAGCTGTCAAAGTTTTCTAACTTCGAAATTTTTCTTAATTCCTTCACAGCTGTGGCTATATGAGCCCTATGAGTATGAGTCCTCTATACAGATTGAATGCTGGTAAAAAGCTTCACGAAAATTGATATAGCCTGTAGTTACTCGTGAGCATACTTTAGCATATTAAGTAGTCAGGAAGTTTCATTAGGAACCTAATCCGAATTTCATGAAAATTAACTGTGCATATGAGAAGTGGAACTCTTGATTATTTGGACGAGACCTAGCTTAAAACCACGACGATATAAAAAAGGTAAAGTAACCTAACGTTTCCCTCAATTCCATAAAACAGAACGTGTACCTATAAAATTTCCGGAAATATTTGTACAAATAAAAACAAAGTTCAACGTACCGTTTATGAATCCTCCGCAGACGGCATACACCTGTGCTGTTGTGATAATGATCCTGGGTAAACCTACGAGTCTACCTCACAGACACACCTTCTTGAGCAGACAGGACCTGTCGCAACGACCGTCGGTTGTCTGCTGCTTCACACCGAGCAGTGGATCCTTGTACCGTTCTCCGGAAAACACACACAGAAACCGCACGGTAAATAAAACAAGACCAACACGTTTTCCGCACTCAAACTACCATGCTAAAACAATTTTTCCCGAGAACGATTTTTCCTCGGTGCTAGATCTGTTGTGCCTAGAGCTCTCACTTCTATTTTCTCCCTGGTTGGTCGGATTTTTTTCAATCAATTTCCCGCACAACCACTTGGTCGCCGTTGGCTGAATTCCACTCCGTTCTAGATTTGCTTCCAGGATCTGTACAGCAATGCCAACAGCGGAAATCGCATCGTTCGCTTCGGCGGCGGCACAATCGATAAACTTAATTTTAGCTCGTTTATTTTCACACAACGCGCTCTGCTACTTGCCAATGCACCTCGGCTCGGCACACAATAGTGCTCACAATTAGCGCTCTGTTTTGAAAACACTTGGCCTCGATGCACTCTCCCCGAAACGCGAACCAACCAACTCGAAGGACGTTTGCAGCTGAAGAAATTCGAGAAACGTTCAGGGGACCCGCACACGCACTGCCTACAATTTCTTCGTTCTCGTTCAAACCAGCAAAAACCAGCACATATATTCAAATTTGACACAAAGCAAAAAACAACACCAATTTATCACACTGTTCACCGGAAGTTAAGAATCCCCAAGGCGCTGATCTGGTGACCGCACAATCTACTCAGACCTTTCACGTTCACGGCGGAGTTTCCTGCACGCTTGCACGTCCAGATACGATCGAAGCTGCGAACCAACTGATATGCGGCGTGCTCTCCGTGCTACGCTCATACTCTTTGCCAGCAGCAGCAGCAGCAGCAGCAGCGCGGTTCTCGTCATATGTAGGGCTACATCAGACAGACGACGACGACACACAGTCTGGCTGTTTGTGGGTACCCCTATGTTAGTAACGATATCGGTATGAACACCAAGTACACTGTGGGGGATATTGAATGGGCGCGAGTTACTTCGCAATGTTGTAGGTGGTGGTGAGTACTGTCGTTGGTAGTGAAGTTTGCAACCGGCGGCAGTTGGTGGCAACAGCAATCCAAAACAGTAGTGTTCTCAATTACGACCAGCAGTGTAGGCAAATTCGATGCTCCAAATCTTGTTTGTAGGCAACGATGTAATTGGAAAATTGGTTATTTTATTTGTATCGTTTTGCGAAAACTGTTTGTAGAGATATGGTAAAAATAAATTATCCATGGAGTTCTGCATATATGTATGGTGTATTGTCATGATCTGTGTTCACACAGCAACTTAGTATCGAGAAATTGGTACCGTAAACTGGGGTGTAGTTGATCAGTGGGGTGAACCTGATCACTCAATTACCTACGAATATCGAATTTTAAGGAAGTTACCATTCCATTTTAATATTACGTCATTGGATTGCGAATGGTTAAAATAGAATAATTGCTTCCTGGAAAGTCGATATTCGCAGATAATTGAGTGGTCAAATTCATCCCACTGATCAACTACACCCCAGTTTACGGTACTGATTTGATCTATGTATAGCATGACAGCGTTTCTACTTTAAATTTCTTACCTTCTTCAAATCTGTTCCTGTATTTTCTTTTTTAATACTTTCAAGACTATACAACAATTATTGCGAATTTAACGATTTTGTGGACACAGGAGCTGATTTTGTAAATGTGCAAGGGTTACACATTTTTGGTGTAGTCTGGAAATTATACACTTTAGTGCTAAGCGGCGTTAGCGTGTATGGATGTAACCGTTTGGTTACAAGATTGTGGATTTTTGTTTTGTATTGTTGGTTGTTTGTCGGACCCTCCAGGTTTCTTTTGTAAAATCAGTAGGAAAGTACCACGGAAGTGAAAGGGTCAAGTGCCGCTGTAACTAGGTTATCGCTACCAATTATTAAGATGGCTGAAGCAATGAGCGTAATGCAGTAAATGATGAGAATGGTGAATTATAAAATTAAATTAAATTCTAACGTCCCTTGCCCTAATTAAGCTGAGAATTCTAATATCAGGCGTCCGTATGCTTAGACGAGTTTTCAGTGCAGTGGTTAAGGTAAAATAACGATATTCGCAATTTTTGGATGTAATGTTGACATTAAAATCAAAGTATTTGGAGTAAGGACTGTTCATGTTATAAAGAGGACACCTTATTTGTGTGATATCTTTTTTATTTTTCAATAAAATCATTATCGGTTTTTTGCATACATTTCCATAGCTATTCTACAGTGTAGGAAAAATATAACATTATACAAATTGTCCTTAGTTATGGAACTGAAGCGGTTTTCGTTAAAACTCAATAAAACCCCATTTCTCAAAATTCTACTCAACTTTCCACATACATAACTTTAAAATTTTCATGAACTTTTCAATGTGTTGGGATCTAATACTATTCTTCTAAAGGCAGAGTGTAATAGTTGGTCAGTAATAATGCACCAAGCATTATACAGCTTGATATAGTGAGTTGCCTTGTTATCAATGAAATTGATAAAAAATACTTATTTAAGTCCAGTGATGCAATAACACTACGGAATCAGTTCAAAATTTGTCCAGTATAGAAGAGAATCGCATTCTAAATGATACCGAAGAAAAATATGCTTTAAAGTACATTCTTCATCATAAATTTAATACTTAATGATGGCCATAATGAAAAATTGCATACTTTTTGCTCCATAAATGCAAGTTTTTGATTCTAGAGAAGCTTATTATTATTTATTTTCAGCAAGGTCTGACCCTATGTGATTATATACTTTATTTGAAAATAACTACATGTTAATTTTTATTTTCGACATCATTGTTAAGTTGTATTTGCAATAGAGTACATCGTTATTTAGAAGAACCTTCAAAGAACGAAGCGGTTTTATCTCCGGTAACTGCCATGAAACACAGTAACCAAGCCAACAATGCTATCAAGAAGCGGTTTTCTGCATTTGAAATTGCATTATTAGTACTTTCGACTAGATCCATTGAAAACATTCAAAATTTAATATTTTTATACATTTTTGTTTAACAAATAAATTTTATTCTGAAAATCGAGTCCAACTTGTAACTTTAATATCTCAACAACCATTATTCCGATTAGGTTTATATTTTGCCAGAATATGTATCACTCAAACTGCTGCAGCATGGCAAACACTTTTATGCAATTAAAAACGATACACCGATGTTTTACAGAAATTTTGTGTTTATCTTTAGTTTTTGGGAATTGAAAAATTGATCTCTCGAAACACTTTGTCACATTTCTATGAAGTTCAATAATTTTAACCCAATTTATTTATGGTTATTATCTGCTAATATAATGTACTGAACAACTAACCAAGGCTGCTCAAATTTGAACTACGCGTTTTCTTTTTATAGCCTTGCAAAGTTGTCCTCTTCATAAAATGAACAGTCCTTACACAGCTCAAATTTTCTCGAGCGCAAATCTAGAGACCCGTCAAACGGATTTGGCTGAAAATTTAACTCAACGTTTACTGTGGGGAAGGAAGCACCAAGTTACATTTTCAGCCAGATACGTATAACGGCTCTCTAGATTTGTGCTCGCGAAAATTGGAGCTATGTACTCCAACCAAATACCTTGTCCTTATCCATATTAATCTAGAAAAGTACGAAGCGAAATTCCTGGAGTTCGGTTTGAATATGTAAAATAAAATTCCAGAATTTCTATTTCCACTAAAAACCTCTGAACTTCATGAAAACATTCTTCAAGAGTCTTCAAAAATTGTTGGACATAATAAACAATAAGACAGAATTCTGAATTCCATAGTGATTTCATTCAGCAGATCCTCCAGAACCCTGTTATCAGGATTCCCGATTGAATATATTAAACAATTATGCATAACTTTATTGATCTTTATATTATCGTTAATTTTTGAATGAGAATGAACCAAATTGTTCAATAAGAATGCCAGTTTTCACACGGTGTTGAAATAGAAAGAATCATGTAAATTTATAATTTTAAACTTTGTTTATAAATACTCCGTAAAAATGCTCCGATTAACCTGAATATGTTGCAGAAACTTGAAAACATATTATATTTTAAATGCACTTCCAGATGAAAATTTTTAAAACATTTTTTTTATTATTGAACAAAAGTGCACATCTTCATACTCTTTCGAAAATGTTGATCGGTAATGGAAGCTTACAACTATGTTAACTTATGTTAACAAAGTAGGAAAATAATTGGTGATAAAATAAGAGATGGTCCAGCCTCGTGCTGAAAATGTCTGTAACACTAAACAGCGATTCACTAAACAGCGTAAACCATGACCTTCTGCTTTTTGAAATGTTTCATAAAATTGCGAATAAAAAATTTAAAGATTGGCTTGGTGATCGCGACGTTTAATCAGGAAAAAATTAAATTAGTGAATTTACTTATTATGAAAACACCAGAACTTAAAATGTTGACAATTGCTGCCACAAGAGCTTGAAAAAACAACCTATGTTGAGAAGCAGGAAATGGTTATGGAAAGAGACCAATAGATTTAAAGTCACCGTTGTGAGCTCATGGATGAAGCTGTTATTTATTATAAAAGATCAATACGTGTATATCACTCGTTCATGTAAATCCAAATAGTCAAAAATTTCATTTTCTTGAAATTCTTATGCAATGTCAAACATAATACATAGGAAATTCAAGAATCGTACCTCAAAGTCCTAGTCCTAGTCAACACATCATTTGATAAATTTCCAGAAAATTATCGAAGGATTCATCACAGAGAAACAGACGTAACACTTTCATTAAAAAAAACATCGTCACAAAAACGTAATCGCCCAATGCTAAACGCATTGTGTTTGGCCGGGCCACCACTAGATGGCGGTTGTGAACAAACGTCAAACAGGAGCAAAAACGATACCAGCGCTGCGAATGGTAGATCGACCTACTACTGCATATTTGAATCAACCGCTTAAAAAGTGATCGATGGGAAGCAATGAGAATGTGACGTCTGTTTCTCTGTGGACAATGCAAATGCATTTTATATCTTCAGAAATTCATCCTAAAATACTCCAGGTACTTCTCCCGAAATTCCTCCAGCGATTCCTTTAGAAAATTTTCCAGGGATATTGTTTAGACATTCTGCCAAGAATTTTTTCACAGATTTCTCTGAGAAATCCATTAACAGTTTTCAAATTTACTTGAAAATTTTTAGTTTCCCTTAGAATTTTCTCGGAAGCTTTCTAAAGATTACCCCAAAAAGTATTTGAGGAACTTTTTTGCATAAAATATCCCCTGTATTCCTTCCGATATTGCTTCAGCTCCACCGATTCCTTTAGAAAATCTTCCGGATATTCCTTTTGGAAAGTATTCCACGGATTTCTTTTTAAAGTTCTGTAGAACTTCTCCCATGTTTTGCTTTAGAAATTTCATTGGATTTCCCTTCGGAACTTGTGTTAGAAAATCTACCAGAAATTTCCTAAAAATTCTTCTAAAAAAGCTTTAATGGGTTTCCTCAAAAGTTTCTCCATAGATTTTTTTTAAGAAACAAGTACGAGAACTTAGAAATTATTACAAAGATTTCTTCAAAAATTTCACCATGGTTCCTTTAGAAATTTTCCTGTAGATCCTTTAAAAAATTCCTAACGGGACTCCTCCATCAATTTGTTCCAGGATCCCAAGCAGTGCCGGATTTAGGTCTCGAGGGGCCCGGGCAAACCCTAAAAAGTGGGCCCCAGAATCAAAATTTCGAAAAAAAATGAACCATACAATTACGTTTTTTTTCTTAATCCTATGTATTATTTTAGGCCTAATATTGAAAGCTTCTGATTTCTGAACTTCACCAAAATTCCGACAAATAGAAAATTATTCGAACATTTAATTTGATATTTGACTCAAATGTCAAAATGCTAGCGTAAATGACATCTCGTTCAGATAGTACACATATTTTAAACTTTCATCCGAATTGAAAACATTTATACAAGTTTAAGAACTTAGCGTACAGTTAAAAATCTACTAAAACATGCAGTAATTTTATTTGAGATTGCACGAGATCGATGAGTATTTCAAAATTCAGATTATACAAAGATTAGTCTCTTGGGAGCAACTGTAGCAATAAATCTTAATATCTTCAGTAAAACCAAACATAAAGATATGGAAAGTTACAGTTTTCAGGACACTCGGTTTACAAACATTCGGCTTATGGAACGGGGTGAAACGGAACGCAGAATCAAAACAAAACAGTAAAAAGGATTCCCATCAGTGTGTTTTTCGATACCCACAGGGTTATTAGAAGTTCAAATAAAAAGGAACCCCGTTGGTTTGCATGAGGTGTCGTTCAAACCAACGGGGGTAGACGGTATAAGTTCTTTTTTTAGTGTGACGTCCTCACTGGGACACTGCTTCTTACCTTAGTGTTTCATGAGCACTTCCACAGTAACTGTGGAACTGTTAGTCTAGTCTAGTCTAGTCTACACATACACAGCCATTCATTGAAAGAATCCTGGAATATGACAGAATCGACTAATTCCATCATTTTTCTTGTCATTATTAATCCTTGCAGCACATCTAAGATGTATTACATACATTAAAGCGGCCAGGCCTACTGTGCAGCGTTGTTATTGTTATTGAAATCAAAGAACGGGGGCATCTCGTACCAACCGTTCCGTATGCGAAGCATGAATATGATAAATTAACGGTAGGAGTGACGTTGCTAAGAAGGTTAATATCACTCCTTGGTCCTTGGATTCCTGGGATGGGACACAGGTATTTACCCCTTATGCCCTGGCTCTTATGCCTAGGCTTAAGCGCCTTTACTCGCTCTCTGAAACGAAAAGAAAATACTAATCCCTCCCAGTATTATAGGAATACATATTTCAAAATTATAAAAAAAATATCACATTAGAATTACCGTGCCAAATGAAGTTACCCAAATATTAAAATCATGCAGTTCCTTACACAAACCCAGGTGGTTTTTTTCCACTTGACGAAATACCTGTAATATCTAGCCTTGTATAAAACTGAAATTGATTAAGTTACAGCGAAATATAAGCCAATGCCTAAGTGGCTCGGTACCCTATTTGATATTAGCTCAGCACGATTCAATTTTTGTTTTCAAAGATACATTTCACAGAAACTGTGGAACTGTTATTAACAAAGAGTTTCCTTTGTCAATGACCATTTCGTGTGTGCATACCGTGTGGCAGACACGAAGGCACTCTTTTCCTAAGGAAGTCAAAGATTTTCCTTTATGAAAAGTTCTTGGAACGACCGGGAATTGAACGCGTCACCCTTAGTATGGTCATGCTGAATATCCACACCATAACAGCTGTGGCTATAGGTTGTTTAAAATATGAACGCTCATTCACGTGAATTTTATATGGTTTCGTTGAAAAATATAAATTGTATTTCGGATTCTTGGCGGGCCCCCCGGGGCACTTGCCCCCCCTTAAATCCGGGCCTGATCCCAAGTTCAAGCTCTATGGGTTTCTTCCAAAATAAATGCATGGATTCCTTCAGGAATTACTTCAGGATTTGATCTTAAAATTCGTCAAGGTTTCTTCCAGAAACTCCTTTGGCCTATTTTAAGAAATGTCTCCAGAGTTTCCTTCAGATACTCCCCCTATGAATTTCTCCTAGAATTGTTTAAGGTAAGTTTTTATGAGTTCCTGCTAAAATTCCACTAGGAATTATTTCAGAAATTCTTCAAGGGAGTCATCGGAAATTTCTTCAGCGATTTCTTGCCCTGCAGAAAGTGTCCTATTATTTTTTTTTTCAAAAATTATTCCAAAAGTTCTTCCAGTGGTTTCGTTGGAAAACTTTCCAAAAATTTCTTCAGAAATTCGTTTAGGATGTCCATCGAAGAGTTGTTCTAGAATTGCTCTTAGGAATCCATCAAAATTTCCCTCATGGATGTAACCAGGAATTTATTCAATGATTCATCAAGGAATTCCTCCAGAGATTCTTGCATTATTATTCTCAGTGATTCAGGCAGAAATTCATCCAGAGATTCCTGCACGAGTTCATACACAGGTACCTTCAGGATTTCCTCCATGTATTTGCCTACAAATTTAACCGGTATTTCCTCTTATGATAACTCTAATAATTTCAAAAACGGATTCTCCCACAAATTTGATTCAAAAATATTTCCTAGGAATTTCTACGAAAATTCCTTTCAAAATATCTCAAGAGAATTCTCTAGGGATCTTTTCAGACTTTTATCTATGCATTTCTCCAGGCCAGGGTACTAAAAACGGATCACGCCGAAAAACAAACGGTTTGTCCTAAGCCAGTGGTCACCAAACAGCGGCCCGCGGGCCGCATGCGGCCCTCGATCAGGTTTTGTGCGGCCCGTGAACTGGTGATTATATGTATTAGTAAGTTGCCCACTCATAAATTCCATAATGAAAATCAGAAATTTCACTCATATTTTAAAATTTTCATGAGAATGAATACTACCTACTGAAATTTGCCAATATTATGAAGAGTTTTTCAAAAGAAGTAAGATTTTTGAAAGTTTTAAAAATTGTAAAAGGCTACTTTTTCGAATTTTCGAAAATATTCGAAACTTTTGTTAAGAACGACGTGTTTCGCTTAAATAATATGTTTATGCTAAGTTTCACAGGTTCTCTGCCATGGATTTTAGACTTGTGGCAGAACTCGTTATCAGCAATTAGTTTAATTTCACTAAAATAAAATTACAATAATTTCCATATTGTTTCTATAGGCGAAAAAAATTCTGTATATATTACTTCATATTCAGCATTTCTATTTCAATTTTTTTATAGATTTTTTGCCTACAATGTCTTTTAAAGGAAGTGCTGCACAAACTTTCGGAATTTCGCTAAGAACTTCAGGGATTAGACAAGATGAATTTAATTTCCCTAGCAAAACTTTTGGGAACTCCTCTCAAAATATCTATTCCAAATCGGATACAAATACTTGAAAACATGTCTGCAGCTTTTTCCTTATTGGCTTCCTATCAGGTATCAGAAGGCCGGCTCCAGAGGCACGTTATCCTCCATTTGGGACATTTGTGCCATCGCCATACACATAAGCCTATTTCATCATTTACCTGAGGGAGAATGGGACAAGGGATGGAATGGGATTAGGAAAGGGAAAGGTGATGAAATAGGAAGGGGTACCCTAGAAGAGGGAATGAACGCATAAGCGCAATGGGAGCTCATAGCCCATACCACAATGGGTTTATTCAGTGC
>NC_085138.1:58272623-58316685 GCF_035046485.1 Aedes albopictus | reverse complement strand
TGTGCTGCTGCCTTGCTGGAGGTGACATCCACCTCCAACCTCCTTGACTGATCCAACGAAAATGACGAAAGAAAACAGAGAACACTGCTTTTATACCCCTAGATTGGCAGATGAAGCTCCTCCCATTCGGCTGGCTTTTCAGTTAATTTCGTTTGCATGACCCGCCCCTTATGCTCCAGACGCATCAAACGATTAATCAACCGAGAAATGAGAAAATTTCCATTGAACGGATAATGTAACCAAAATATTAGATGATTTAGATCATTTTAATTTGGAAAATGTTAGAATTGAAACAATTTTCACGCAAAATGGTCCGGATATGATAATGCGTTGCCAAAGTCCGGGTGGAACAATTAGACGTCATAATTGTTGCTGGCTGAGTCACCAAGCATTCAAAATCATTCACTTTTCGGTTGTACTACACTTTTCCCGTTCGTTGGAATGGAATTATCCGATTCACAGCTCTTGAAAAATCATTTTCGATGGTCCTTAAATTAGGAGGAAAATTAAATGAATTCACTATGCCACTATGCGTGTTTGTTTTCTCCGCACTAAATGCTGAACGCCACCGAAAACTGGCCCGCCGCTTGCTGCCGTGCATGCGATTAATGACCGGCTTTGCTTTTGCTGAGAAACGCCGCTCTGTCCTTGCTTTGCACTAGGTTCACCTTTCTCGATCGAGGGTGGAAATTCATCCAATTAACTCTTGAGAAATCTTTTTCGATGGTCCTGAAAAGAACCGTTTGAATAATGTACGATTTTGATGAATTTACAATGCCACGCAATTCGTGTTGGTTTTCTCCGCGCTCAACGCTAGACGCAATCGAAAACTGGCCCGCCGCTTGCTGTTGTGAATGAGATTCCTGGTGCTATCAGTACGATAGCCAAGTGTCGTCGCTGAGTCGATGTGCCGCTGCCCAGCTCGAGGTGTCACCTCGACGGTGGTCGAAATGGAACTGACGATCAGCTCTCGCATGATCGCATTCCTTCCTGCATCGTAGTTGCCCCCACGATGCGCACCAATCAGAGAGCGTTGGTATACTGAACGAGAAAATTTGTCCGCTACCCATATTTATAGATTTCAGCGATTTCAATGTCTAACTTTAAAACAACTTTTCAACTATTTATCAATGATTTTTAGGTTCACCGAATATTACAAATTGAACGCGGGAGTTTCATCTCTCGGATAACGGGATTTGTTTATCATTTCGTTCAGTGGGAAAGGTACTGTGAGCGTTTAAAATCTTTCACTCAAACGTAACGCTCTTGGTTTCATAAATTTTGAAATGACACCGGGTATAGAAAACAGAGACGTAGTCCTACGTCAAAAATAATCATTTAACTTGGACTTTTATCTCAAAGATTGCACATATGTTTTTAAAATTTTGGACACCTCCTAAAAATTAAAAATTGCGAAAACTGTGGGAAAATATTCAATTTTTTCTTTCATTTTTGCGCAAATATATTCTTTTCCAGAATGCTCATGATAAAGGAAAATTATTTTTATCAAGAAAAAATCCCTCCGCAGTTTAGGGCAATTCATAAAAATGAAAAATGGCCATTTTTCGAGGAACTCTTTTTTTATGCGTCTTCAAAAAAAACATTACGCAAATAAAAAGTACACAAAGTTGAAAATATGCATTTTTTTCGATTGGGTATGTATTTAAATCTATTGAAGAGGTAGTTTTACCAGAGAACGGAGTTTTATAACCTCTGAAGATATTTAAAACAGAGCGTCAAAGTTCGATCAAAAAGTAGGTGTTTTTTGGGATAGACCATATTCTTAATGTTGGAGGTTTTTCTATCCAAAATAAGAATTTTAAGAGTCGGTTTTAAGTGATATGTTATGTGTACATAACTGCTAGTAATAATCATTATTTTTCAGATTTTTCTCCGTACAATTTTTTTTCGCTACAAATGATTGAAACGTTAAAAAAAATTCAAAAAAAACGCGGTTTGTACAGATTGTTATTTTGTGTGGTATACTAATAGAACCATATTTTCAATAATACTAAACATTTTCCAAATTTCTTCAAGCTGTTCTAAACTTAACTATATTGTGAAGATTTCATAGAAGAACCGGAATAAAAAGACCAATTGTGCTTCGAGATAGAGCATTTTGAATGTTTATAGTTAATTTCCGATACAGTCCTTAGCTACAATGTGCGAAGCTTTTAGTGAACCATTTCATTACAATATACATTATTGTAGCTGGTACACTGTATGGTGCATGAATGGTTTTCACCAAACACCCTATGGTTAGTTTTTATCCGGGTAGTTTGCTTTGATAATGATGGGCGGAGCAAACTAACATTAGAAGCGCCGCGCCATTGAAAATAGGATTGGGCGAATTTACTGGGGGAATGACTGGCGTCACAATAAAACCGCTACCTGCATATTGATTGTTGATATTAATTTTCACGGGTTATTAGAGGCTACCTCCTGTCAAAATTAATTGGGTTCTTTAGGGGTATCCGGATTATTTCATAAACGAATTCTCCTTCCAAAAATTAGCCGAAATCCAAAATTTCATATTTTTTGGAGACCGGAAACTATTTTTAAAATGCATTTAAAGGTTGTATGGAGATTTTTTTTTGTTTTCGTGTCGAACTGTCATTTAATCGATTGAACTGTCATTCTATCCACGAAAATAAAAACTGTTTTGTTAATTTAACCATCAAACCAAAGGTATTGCAATCCAATAAAATCACGCTATACTCAGATGTTGCGACGGCAATTTTGTTGTTTGGTGAAACTGGCAACGCTATTATCTAATAAGAATCAATTCAATGTGCATACTAGGATTGTTATAAGATTTAGTGTTAAGTTGTGCGTTGAGTTGAAGAGACCGTTAGTGATTAAGAAACTATCATGTAAGTTATTTATAGGAAAAACTGTGTAAAATTACTAAATTGAATTATTTTAATATAGCATTGAAGCTGCCGTAAAATACGCTGCTCTCAGTATGTCGTTCATTAATCCGGAAGAAACTCGCGCCAACACAGAAAAATGAGCTCTTTCGATTAGACTATAGAAAATAGCCAATATTTTATTCACTAAACAACCCAATTCATAAAATCGGCTCGCAAAATAGACTATTGCCCTTAATGTCAAAATTTCACCAAATTTTTATGTTTTTTACTGTGTATTTTACGCACGCAGCCAACGGATTCGCAACGTGTCGTCCACAAAACATCTGTCAAAAATTGTTTTCATCGTTTGTTCCAGCTGCGAAATCCCCAGCAGCTCTAGCAGACGAGAACAATTTTTACAAAATTACTTATTAAATTACTAAGTTTTCGTAGTACAATTTTCAAATATTAAGAAACTGAACCCCCAGTGCGTTTTCCAATTGTTATAATAAAATTTAGTCCAGCCTCAACATGGCGTAAGTAGCTCGACACTCACCAGTCTCCTCTGTAGCTTACTTTCACTTCCGTCTTTCGTTTCAGCTCGAAGGTAACTTTTAAAATTACGCTAACATCGGATCCGAAGCTTCCATTCAAAGTGTAAGTATTGATACTGAACCATATATGTAGTCAGCCCTAAAATGGAATTTCCGTTCTTCTAGGCTCAGCGTCCCGGAAGCGACCCCCTTCACGGCCGTCCTAAAGTTCGCTGCCGAAGAGTTCAAAGTGCCACCGGCAACCAGTGCCATCATCACCGACGACGGCATTGGGATTAATCCTCAGCAAACGGCTGGCAACGTGTTCCTCAAGCATGGGTCCGAGCTTCGATTGATTCCCCGTGACCGAGTGGGGTCACAGTGAGCGTGGCATTGGAACTGTAAGTTTAGCGATTTATGAGGTTTTACTGGGGGAGTTAGAACCCAGTCTGCTTAAAGCATTTTGAAAGAATTTCGCTTTCCATTGGCTTAAGTATTTTTGTTTTGTCGTTTCCGTTTATTTCGAGAGTTAACATAAGTATTTAAATTCGGAGAAATATAGCATCAATTTGTTACAATTTGAGGTCTAAACAATAGGCTTTCTCTAGAAAGAAATACAAGTAACATTCCTTTTGTAAATGTTTATTGTGCTAGTCCATGTTTTGACGAATCCATTTGAGAAATTTGGACACATCGGTGAACACTGAGTAGCGATTCGGGTCGCACATGAGTTGGTTTCGTTTTTGGGCACTGATGGACACAATTCCGCGCAGATAGTATCGATAATCGTCGACGAATACCAGTCCTCCTCCGCTGTCTCCGTTGCACACAGAATTACCTACAAAGGGTAGAGAAGATTTTTTGAATGACCTTTCAACTTGTAATATTAGGTCAATTTTTCCGATAGCATAAAAAAAATCCTACAACGTAAAAAGCGCACAAAATCATAAACATTACAAACCATCAGCATGTCCCGCGCAGAACGATTCACCAAACGCAAGAACCGTATTGTACTGGATATTGGTCTGTGAGCACTTCTTCTGCGAAACCACTGGCATGTCCAGGTAGTTCAGCATGTTTGTAACCACTCCATTCCTGTTGATTCCCCAACCGGCTACCTTCCCGTACCGATTATAGAACGAACTGATGTCCGTTGTGTTCCGATACAGGCAGACCGGTTTGATAAAGTTGTTGAAAATGATATCTCTCTTCAGTTTAAGGATACCAATGTCTGTCGTTTGCGTGGCCGAATTGTAGTCTCGATGGATCGTGGCACTTTCAGCAGTGTGAAAGAAGTAATCATCTATCAAACCGATATCCACGATACCGATGTAGATTTTGAAGAGATCCATTTCCAACGTTTCGTTGCTGTTCTCTTTGGTGAGACAATGAGCTGCTGTTAGAATGCTTCTTTTTGAGATGATACTGCCTCCACATTGGTATTGCTGAAATCGATGTTTTTAAATTAACGTGGCAAAGAATCGCAAGACCTTGCTTAAATATACTTACATCATCATAGTAGATGGCAACGTGCCAAGGAATCTCTCCGGATTTTGCATTCGTTCCTCCAATGATCCTAGCTTGTACAATGGACTCACTAGACGGATATGCAGTGGCACAATCACTTTCATCATACTCTTCTTCCGACTGGGATTTTGGGGTCTGTAAGTTCAAATTCAGTATCAGGCTATGAAGAAACCATACCTCGAATGTTTTCAACTCACAGTTACCCACTCAAATGCCGCCCTCTCGGTAGTTGTACTCCTTGTGTCGAAAATCCCCACGGATGCTTCACTGGTAGCGGCGGAAACGCGTCGCACTCGTTGCCGACACAGATCGCGATCGTTGAAGTTCACCTCCTGGACGTCCGGGATGCGTCCGTTCTCGTTAAACTTGACGAAAAAGTTGAGCTTTACCTCAGCATCGGCTGCCAATGCCAGGGTGCCGTTTTCGATCACGAAGCGCACGCCGTCCAGGGTATGGACTTCGCCGAAAAGGTTCTATCAAAAAATTGATGGAATTTTAAAATAAGAATGTATCAAGTTGTGAGAAATTGTTATTAAAATTATAATAGTAGTTAAAATTATAAAGTTATAATAGAAATTGTTATTAAAATTATAGGTAATAGTGCTTCAATAATTCGTAATGAAACTTCCATAAAAATGTCAGTATAATTGCCATCTAGTAAATATAGGCGCAATTTCAAATGAAATGAATATACGTTAGTAACGAAACGATTGCTACCGAACATAATCTTTCCTGAAAATAATCCTTACAGAATCTCTTAATAAGTTATAAGACGTCCATTGGACGTCATCCAAACTCTAAATTTCCTTGGTGAGTTCTCCATCGAGTATCCTGTTGGATCAATTTCTGAAGGAATAACTGGAGGAATACCTGGAGCAATCCCTGAAAGAATTCCCGGAGAGATCCCTGGAGAGATTCCTGGAGAAATCTCTGAAAGAATTTCTGGATGCATCCCTGGAGGAAATGCTGAAGGAATTTATCCAGGGATTCCTGGAGGAATTCATGGATGGAGGCCAGGAGGAATTCCCGGAGGAAATCATGGAGGAATCCATGAAGAAATTTCTGAAAGTATACAGTCAGGTTTTTTTTTTACGCGGGGGATACATACCGCGTAAAAAAAACCGCGTAAAAATAAACCGCGTTAATTCAAAAATCCGCGTAAAAATAAACCGCGTTAATTCAAAAATCCGCGTAAAAAAAAACCGCGTTAATTCAAAAATCCGCGTAAAAATAAACCGCGTTAATTCAAAAATCCGCGTAAATGAAAACCATGTTTTATAACTTTTAACTCAATAATTTTCTTCTCGATTTTATATTAAAAAATGAACTAAACGAATTATTTTAAAACAATATTTTAAGATTTTTGCCTGAAACTCACAATTTCTACAAGTTACACAAACTGCCAAGCTATTGCTAAAAGGTTTAAAGCTTATCATTGATGACGTCAAACCCGACATCAACCTATCATTCACCTATTTTTATTTTGGCCACAAAACCCAACATGGACCCAATACTTGTTCGATGTTGGTCCAACAGTGGCCCAACATTCAATTAAAATTAACCCGACTTTGACCCGACATTCGATATTTTTTCAGTCTGGCGGAATTTTGCTGGGTTTTCTCGTGTTTCGTGCCCAGCTACTCATTCGAGTGACAATGTATTCAATTGACAAGGATTCGCTTCTCATTTGATAGGTGCTCTGATTGAATGAAATCGTTTTGAACATGAATAGAAGGAAAAATGACTAAAAAGATTTGTTGGTTAGTGTTCAAATGAATGAGATGAAGTTTTGCAACACTGGTTTAAACCGGTTCGTTGTTAAGACTCCATCTCACAGTTGTCGCATAAGTGCCGAAGTACAGGCAGTAAATCATGTTCACTTAACCTTCCGTAACTCGCGCGGTTGCCCAACACCGTCAGCACCACGCTAATGCTGAACACGAAAAGCGAGATTATTTCAATGAAAAAAGTTCATGTAATCTCAAGAACGGTTTGGGTGTTCTTAGACATCTCAACAGATCTGATGCTGTCTATTAAACATTGAGATGTTCAGTAAGTCATGAAAGATTACAAGTCGTAGCTTTGTATTGTGAATGAAGTTACCGGTACTTTAGGATCTAAACTTCAGAACAGTTTGGATGACCTAGGTTATCCTGACTGATCTAAAACTATTGAACTTTCAAAAGATTTACTGGGCATAATAGATTACAAATCGTTGATTTGTATAACGCAAGAAGCTACCGCTACACCCGTAGACTTTAGGATCTAAGCTCCAGAATAGTTTGGATGACCTAGTATATCCCGACTGATCTGAAACTGTCTATTGAACTTTCAAAAGACTTACTGGGTTTAATAGATTACAAATCGTTGCTTTGTATAATGCAGGAAGTTACCGCTGCACCCGTAGAATATGGGATATAAACTCCAAAACAGTTTGGATGACCTAGGATATCCCGACTGATCTGAAACTGTCTATTGAACTTTCAAAAGATTTACTGGACATAATAGATTACAAACCGTTGCTTTGTATAATGCAAGAAGTTACCGTTAAAGACGTAGACTTTAGGATCTAAACTCAAGAACAGTTTGGATGTCCTTGGATATCCAGAAAATTACTCTGCATCATGTTCTACCTTTTTAATGCTGTTAAGCACCAAAACTACAGAAATGTGTAGAAAAACTCTATAATAATGCTTGGAAAACTTCCGGCCTAAAATTAAAAATCCACGTAAATGAAAACCGCGTTAATTCAAAAATCCGCGTAAAAATAAACCGCGTTAATTCAAAAATCCGCGTAAAAAAAAACCGCGTTAATTCAAAAATCCGCGTAAAAAAAACCGCGTTAATTCAAAAATCCGCGTAAAAAAAACCTCGTAAATGAAAACCGCGTAAAAAAAAACCGCGTAAAAAAAACCTGACTGTATGTACCTAGAGGAACTCCTGGAGGAATACCTGTAGGAATCCTTAGAGAAATTCCTGAAAGAATTTCTGGAGCAATCCCTGGGGAAAAAATCCTGGAGCAATCACTGGATTAGGAGAAATTTCTGAAAAAAATCCTTAAGGATTTCCTGGAGAAATTACTGGAGGAATCCCTGTAGCAATTCCTGGTGGAATCTCTGGAGAAAATCCTAGAGGAGTTTCTGTACAAATTCCTAGCGGAATTTCTGGAGGAATCCCTAGAGGAACTCCTAAAGGAACCCCTAGTGGAATTCTTGGAAGAATCCATGGAGTAATTTCTGAAGGAATATCTGGAGGAATCCCTGAATAAATTCCTGGATGAATTTCTGAAGGCATCCCTGAATGAATTCCTGGAGGCAATCCTAGAGGAAACCCTAGAGGAATTCTGGGAAGAATCCCCGGAGAAATTTCTGAGAAAATCGCTTTATAAGTTTCTGGAGGAATTCTTAGAGCAATTTCTGGAGGATTTCCTGGAGAAATTGTTGTAAGAATTTCTGCAGGTATTTCAGGAGCAATTCTAGGGGAAATTCCTGGAGAGATAATTGGATGAAATCCTTGAAGAATGTCTGAAGCTATTCCAGGAGGCAGGCTTGTCCGCACTGAGCGCATGAAAATTCTGCTCTTTGGATTAACACCATCAAGCACATCATAAATTAGAAATCTTTTCATCTTATCAGATAGAAGGATGTTGAAATATTGGAAATGTCATTTCGAACCGTCGAAAAACCGCACCGCAGCGCCGCACGGGCCGTTCAAAGTGAGATTCACTAGAGTGTTTTCACCCAGGTGAAAATCTCTTTGCGTGCTCCGTGTGGCCCAGCCTGCCAGGAGGAATTGCCCGGAAATCCCTGGAGGAATTCCTGAAGAAATTTCTCGAGGGAATCCCCGGAGGAATCCCAAGAAGATTTTCTAAGAGAAATTCCAGGAAAAATTTCTGAAGGAATGCCTGGATAAATTGCTGGAGTAATGCCTGGAACAATTCCTGAAGACATGCCTGTAGATATTCCTGGAAGGATCTCTAGCGGAATTCCTGGAGGAATCTCTAAAGGAATTCCTGAGGAATCCATAAAGAAATCCCTGGAAGAATTCCTGGAGGAATCCCTGAAGCAATTCCTGGTGGAATCTCTGGAGGAGTTTCTAGAAAAATTCCAGGCGGAATTCCTGGAGGAATCCTTGGATGAACTTCTAAAATAGTCCCTAGGGGTATTCTTGGAGGAATCCCTAGTGAAATTCTTACATAGAAGAATCCTTGGAGGAATTTCTAAAGCAATATCTGGAGGAATTTTCGGAGGAATCCCTGGACAAATTCCTGGATTAATTCCTAGAGGATTCCCTTCAAGTGTTCCTGAATCATCCCTGAATGAATTCCTTGATGAAATCCTAGACAAGTTCTGGGAGGAATCCCCGATGAAATTTCCGAAAAAGTCCCTTCAGAAAATTCTGGAAAAATTATTAGAGAAATTTTTGGAGGAATCCCTGAAGTTATTCCTGGAGGCATCTTTGGCGAAATTCCGGGAGGAATTCCTGGAGGAATCCCTGGATGAATGCCAGGAAGAATTCCTGAAGAAATCCCAGAAGGAGTTTATGAAAAAATCTAGGAGGAAGTTTTGGAGAAATTGCAGAAAGTAAATCAGCAAGGAATTCTAAGAAGAGGAGGAGTCCCTGTAGCAGTTCATGGAAGAATTCCTAAAGAATCCCCAGGATAAATCCCGGAAGCAAGCCCAAGAGGAACTCCTAAGGGAATCCCTAAACAATTCCTGGAGGAAATGCTGAAACAATTTCTGGAAGAGTTCCTGAAAGATATCCAGAAGGAATATATAATATACATTATTATTATCCATGGAGTTGTTTCTGAAAGAATCACAGAAGGAACTCTACCCTCTGAAACCCTAGAGGAGTTGTTGGAGAAATACCTGAACGAAATTCCTAAGGAAAGCTCTTTTTTGTACAAAATATTGAAGGAATTCCTGAATTAATTTTTGAATAATTTCTGGTAAAACTGTCTGTGAGAATTCCTGGAAAAAGTTCCTGCAAAAATACTTCGTGGTCGTGCGGTTAGCGGCGGCAGTCGTCTAGGCATATCGTAAGCCTCGGAGTGTGGGTTCCATTCCCGCTCCGGTGGAAGTCGGTGAAAACTTTTCGTCAAACGAAAAATTCATCACTGGGCCACTGGGTGTTCTGTGTTGTCCGTTGTAATGTGTTCAGTCTGTGCAGCCTCTGGCTGAAGACGGTGTGAATTGTCTTTTATTATTCCAGATGAAATTATTGGAGCCATCTCTAGCGGTATCCCCGAAGGAATACCTGAAGAAATTCTAAAAAGGATCTCTGTTTAAATTTCTTTGGGAATCCACGGTGCAGCATAAACCAGATGTGCGCGAGTGTTTTGTTTAAATGGGTACATAGCAATCAATGTTTGAGCCCCTGAGTCGGGTACAATTGCTGTTCTGTATTGTTTACCGGTGAGCACCGCTTTGTCATTTTACGAGTATGAAAATCTTCAGATTCTTGTGATTTGGAAGGTTTGTCTTCGGCAGAGTTGTTTGCTTATTCAAGTACTTACAGATGATGTGCCATTTGATTCGAAATCCGGCCGCTAGGTGGTACTAGTGAACGTGTAAGTTTTATATTTTATACACTTTGGTTCCTCATAACTTATAAATATGATGTTTTCGGCAACATAGTGTGGTAGGTCAAGGACTTACTGACATTGGTATGTTAGGTTTCAAAATTGTACTGCTAGGCGGCGCTAGTGAATGTTAAAAATTTCACTTAATTCTTTATCCTTAGATATGACAATTTGATGAACGGTAGTCAAATAAGATCCATTTTACTGGAGCGCTCTAACTTCATCTAGACGTAACCAATCAAGCCCAAATTTATGGCTCTACCCCATTTGGCATAATGTCATTTGGCATAATGCCGTTTGGCATAATGCCATTTGACATAAATGACATTTGGCATAACGGCTATTTGGCATAACAAGGATTATGCACATTCTTACCAAGAAGGCTGTTCTTTGTATTACCGTCAAACGGGGTGACTTGCAACACTTTTCAGCTTCAATTAACAAAAAATGTTGATTAAACTCAATTTTAAAATTCAAACTATTTGTAATAGTTTTAATAGCCGGCCCCTCTATAAAATAGAGTAAACAAGTTATAAATTGATTTATTTTTTCATGTAGAAAAAGCCAAATAAGGTCGTTTTTAATACAAGACGTCGTGCGGGGTGACTTGCAACACCCAATGTAAATCCCTTTTCAAACACGCAGATATTAATTTTTAGTTTCAAGCATATTTGATAAGCATTCTTGCTACTATTGTGATATCGTTTGGGCTGACAAACTTATTTTTGCATTTGTTTTTACATAGGAAATTGAATTGTAATTTTTTATATGGAAATATTGGGCTCAAAAACACCAAGTTACTAATTGTAAATTTTACATGAGTTTTAATGTATTTTTCAGTTCATATGATGATCCTTCAGACTTTTGCTGGTGAATTATTAGTCAAACAACAATATTTCGTTTTTCTGGACTTTGAATTGTTTAGAAAATAAGTGTTGCAAGTCACCCCGTCTCGGTACAATATTTCAAAACATATGAATACAGTGACCCCACACCGATGAATCACGTTAAATTTTGTACACTATTTATGAATCACCGTGTTGATCAAATGGAGTGATCCATAAACTGTGGTCATTTTTGCCGATTCATAAATTGTGGGGTCACTGTATAACAATGATATTATAATATTTTTATAAAGTAAAATGGAAATTCATATAGCTCATTATGTATAGAATCCGCATATAGAATATTATTTTTGGAAAATTTTGTTTTCATTGTTTTGCAGACAACGATTTGAGGCTCACGTTTTTGTTACTTTTTGAGACTAATGTTAAATTTATGAATATTTTGTTGGAACTATTTTCATAAAAGTAAAAATCGTGGCTACTACTCAGATAGTATGTGTACTTTATAGTTCAACTGAGTTTTGGTATGTAAACGTCCGATTTTTATGTTTTGTTGATAAGCATAGACAGAAGACATCAAGTGTTGCAAGTCACCCCGTTTGACGGTATACCAAACGGCATTATGCCAAATGGCCATTACGCTAAATGGCCTTTATGCCAAATGGCATTATGCCAAACGACGTTATGCCAAATGACATTATGCCAAATGTGGTAGAGCCAAATTTGTACCTAACTATTTAGGGTGATTAGATTCGAAATTCCTCCGCTAGGCGGCGCTAAAGAGTAAACACATTTTATATCTTAGGATCTTGATTAGCTAGAGAACAATGGTGTCTCCGACAAAGTTGTTTGGTAAAGTATAGGCTCTTTGTCGATTTATTGATTTGTTGTACGCGGTGCTACTGACAAATTTGTAAAAGCTTGAAAATTTAATAAAATGTAAAAAAGTATTCAGCGATGTGTAACTTTTTGTTAAGTGCACCAAAAATGTTCAAATTTGGACTGTGAGTTTCACTGCGAGACGCCTATGGTGGAATTTACAAAGGAAAAAATCTTAGAGAAGTCCCTGGAGGAATTTCTAAAGGAGTTCCTGGAGGAATACATAAATAAATCCAAGGTTTTTTGCTCTTGGCATGACGTTTGTTTGAATTGAATAGTAATGAAAATTCGTGAATGTTTAGCTACTACACTCTATAGCAGCATATGGTTGGCACCTGTTGAGAGCTAATCTACTTTCCCTTAGATTATACTTACCCCAAGAACGTAAACCGGTCGATCGAACACAATCTCAATCTGCACACGATCAACGGCCACATCGGTATGCAGCGTAAGCTCTCCATCCCATCGACCGGAAGTGATGATAATGTTTGGACCCATAGCTGCACATGTTGAGTTGAAACGATTTTCTCGTTCATCGGTGAAATTTCTCGGCACTGCTGCTGCTACGGGTTGTTGGATCGGTTGGAACGATGGTACATTACCGATCGCCGATGGACGCAGCAGTGGTACTGGATTCGGGTTGAGACTCCAACTGTTCGGTGGGTAGCGATACACCGGGGTTGTCGGCTCCGTTGTTGCGCTGGTTCTGGTGGAGCATTTTTGTTAATACAGTAATGGCGAAGATTTTGCCCTTCACAATACACACCTGCTAACGAACTTCACAGGACATACAACAATCCCATTAAGTCTAACTTCCTCCAACCGGGGCGGCGAGGATGTAGAATAGCTGACTTCAAGTTTGATATTCAATGCCGTGAGAGCAAATAGCTTGTATCCTGACTTTGTTATTCGAAAATCACGATTATTAACACTACCAGCGACACCAAAATAATTCTGCAAGTATAAAGCAACACGAGTTTCGATTAATTTATTCAAATTCATTCATCTTCACCCATCAGATGGTGGGGTTCCCTCTAGGAATGCACTTGATTTCCTCGAATCGAAATAACACATGCAATCAATATACACTTGTTTTGCACGCCTCTGCTATTGCAACTATTCCGCATCATTGATAATCAAACACTAACACGCTTGTGTATGCACTTGTTTATGATCGTCTACCTTGAGTAGAGCCTGGTCCAATCTACTACATATTTACTCACCACCAGCAGATCGACTTGTCGATCGAACCGAAGATCGATCTCAACGTCACGCAGCGTGACGTCGCTCTTCAGCTGCAGGGTTCCCTCGTATCGCTTCTGGTAGTAGCTTTCGCGGTCCACGGTGAACAGATCGTTACAGTTGACCTCTCCGGTGGTAATTGCACTGGCGACGGGCTGATGATACGATTGTCCGTTGACATGGCGCCCGGCGCCAGCCAATTGCATAATCAGCAAAAGCAGCATGAACCGGAACGCAACGCATCGCTGAAATTCGGCAATTACTTTTGCTAACGCATGCACGATCACTGTATTCTGGTGGATGGTACTCACCGTCGATGCGCACATTTCTGTTTCAGCTAATAATTCACCCAACACTAGATCACCTTACCGAAGTTCGACCCAAGAAAGCGCCGGCGATGATAACGGGCAGAAATTGTCTTACAGCGTCCGCGCGGTTCGAAGGTAGCTCGCCGAATGATCGATCTTCGGAATACAGGCAGCATGTCCGCGAATGTGAGAACGGCACTGATAAGAGCTGACTCGGGATCGCCTCCGTAATCGAATCGCGAAGAACCGTAGTCAAAACAAAATGGGAAACCGGTAGAAATTAATGACGTGTTAATTGTGGCGCTTCCAAGTAAATCACTCAGGCGAATGGGCCGCTATCAATTATAAGAAAGCGTGATTTCAAAGCGGCTAACGCCGGCGGGCGCACGCTGATCGACGGGCTAGAACTAAACCGCATCAATCATTCCACAAATGGGAACTCGAGAGGAAGAGGGATGGTCAATCGATGCCTATGCACAATCGTGACCGTGGCACGAGTTTCTTCTGTTTGTTCTTAATTTAGAATGAATGTTGCGCTTACGAGATAAGCAAAGCACTGTTGGTAGGATCCGGTTATGTAGGTATATCGGAAAGACCTATACCTATAGATTATGAATTAAAATTCTGTTTAAGATCCCAGTGGAATAATTGTTTACTATCACAGCAACCCACACTTTGGAAGATTGCATTCTACTTGTAGATTGTACACAAAGAGAACGATGCATAAACCGCAAGATCGAGCGCGACGTTGGATACTTGAATGCTCAGGTTGAAGGGAAAAACTTGGATGATAGAAAAGTTCAGCGTTAATTTAGGTAGATCTACCACCTGTATCAAAGCTACAAAGAACATAGAACAGAATTACAAATCGACCATTACTCATATCGTCGATCAATCGTTGAGTTAATGTTGACGTTGACCACAACTTGGTTCTGCACTGAAACCCACTAAACGGTATGGTACCGATGACCATATGAGTACGACCTTGGAGCAACGTTGCAGGACAGGAGTAACCGTGATAGGGCCCATTTTAGGACTGTTGGGAAGTTATCAAGCCGGCTTCGTTGACGGCCGCTCGACAACGGACAAAATCTTCACCCCCAAAAACGCTGCGAATACCAGGTCCCAACGCACCACCTGTTCATCGACTTCAACGCGGCGTACCACAATATCGACCGCAGAAAGCTGTGGAAAATTATGGGAGAGAACGGCTTCTCCGGTAAGCTCATTAGATTGATCAAAGCGACGGTGGACGATGTAAAAAAACTGCGTTACGGTCTCGGGCGATCTGTCTAGTTCGTTTGAATCTCGCCAGGGAATATACGACAAGGTTATGGACTCTCATGCCTGCTGTTCCACATCGCACTGGAAGGGTGTTATGCGACGAACCGGGCTCAACGGCCAAGGCAAGATTTTCACGAAAAACGGCCAATTTATCTGCTTTGCGGATGACATAGATACATGGATATTATTGCTAGAGCATTTACAACGCTGGCAGAACTGCACACCCGCTTGAAACGTGACGCTGCAAATACTGCTACAATAGACGGGGACACTTTCGAGGTGGTGGAGGATCCGTCTACCTCGGATCCTTGCAGACAACAACGTTAGCCGTGAAATACGAAAGCGTATCACGATTCATGAGTGTGATTTGAGTGTTAGTTTACCAATACTGGTTGTGAGAATGCCGAACAATAATTGCAGCTGGTGTTCGCAAGAGATCCGGATGGTACAAGAAGACCTGGAGGGCAGCGTGCAAGGTGGGCGAACCAGGTGCAGAACGATTTGGGAAATGTAGGAAGCGGTCGAGGATGAAGGACTGCTCCCATTAATCGAGTGTTGTAGCGAAGAATTGTTGATTCAGTTTTATTATGATTGTAACACAGACGTCTCACTCTACCCACTTCCCATAGTTTTCTTTTTTACCGGACTAGGTATCTAAATATTCTGTAGTTCGTAAATCGCTCGCTCATGGCGTTCGCATCGTTTTTGCTCCTGTTTGACCTTTGCTCATTACCGCCATCTGCTCAGTGGGTTTGCGAAACACAGCGTAATCAGCATTGGACGATTGAAATGAAGAGGGTGGCGGTTGCTATAATATAAAGTATTTCACATCACTCATGTAACAAAGTTGGTATGGTCTAAGACCATTGGGGCAGGAGCACCTATTTTGGGCACTTGTTACTATAACTCAGTTAATGTTGAACTGATGGACTTGATTTTTGAGACACGATCAGATAGGCACAGTATCTAGCTATGTTCAAAAATTCACGTCAATCGGTTGGAAATTGACTGAGTTATAGCAGTAAGCGCCCAAAATAGGTGCTCCTGCCCAAATGGTCCCAGACCCTATATATTATGACCTCGATGATGACAGGCAGCTTTCTCTTAGAGCGGCTTTTTTATATTCCTTAACAACCACAGACAAACAGACGTAACACTCATCGAAAGAGTTTGGTACACGCATTTACCGATGAATTTAAAGACAGACTTGTTAGAATCCCAAAATGGCCACCACAATGGCAGACTTTGGAACTTACTCACGATTTCGAGGGCACAAATTCTCTTCGTAACTAAACCAGCGCACCTGATCTTCTTATTTTAAGCTTATTATAAGTGAGCAAGAACAGAATAATAAAATACTTTGTTGTGTGAAGCTTGCTTCTTGAGATTTGTGCATTTAAAGTTTTGATGCACTGTTAAAACGGGATGTCAAAGACGTTTGTCCTTAAATTTCATTTGATTTCCACGATCCTTCCAACAGAGGCGCTAGTGTTAAAACAGTTTGACGTTTGAGAATGTGCACTGTGTTGCTAAATGTTGCAAACGAAAACCATGGCCGGCAGTGTCAAGCGCGGTGGTATATCAATAGGTAGCAGTGTGTTCATGAAAAAGGCATCGGGCAAAAGTTTTGGTGATTATCTTCTAAGAGTTACGTCTGCTTTTCTGTGCCACTATGATCAATACTCGTACACTTAGCCTGGAACATGATCCATAGTGATGTTTTCAGGTGGTTGTTTCACAAGCTGAATTGACTGCCTACTACAAAGTGGTTACGGCAACAGGATGCTTTCATGGGGATTGTTTCTGGGATGTTTTAGAGGAGTTTCGAGATGTTTCAGGGAATTTTAAGGGGTTGTCAAGAAAGTTTCGATGGGCTTTTAGACGGATTTCACGGCATTTAAAGGCGTTTCCGGTGGTTTCGGGGAGTTACTAAAAGATTTGTAAGTAGGTTCCGGAGGTCTGAAGATGCTCACAAGGATGTTGCAGGGATGTTTCGAGCGATCGCGCTGTTGTATTTTGTACAACACGTTGCAAAAATCTTGCTTTTTGTACTCAGCATTGGCACGGTGCTGACGGTTGTGGACAACCACGCGAGTATGGAAGGTTAAGAGGGGTTTTCAGGGCGTTAAAAAGGGTTCCTGCGGGTTTCTAGGAGTTTCAGTAGCCTTCCATGAGAGTTTTAAGGATTTAGAGAGGAATATCAAAGCTTTTTAAGATGTATCGATGCATTTCAATATGTTTCAAAAGGTTTCAGAGGGTTTAGAAGTAGTTTTCAAAAAAATAATTCTGGGATGTTTCCGCGAAGTTTCAAGTCGTACCAAGGCGTTTAAAGACGTTTCAAAGGGTTTCAGAGGGGTTTCAAGGAATTCTAGGGGGTTTGGATTCTTAGGCAGTTTCAGAGAGGTTTTTGGGGTTTAGGCGGCTTTCAAAAGAGCATCCGAAAAAATTAAATGCTTACAGCACCATCTAGCGGCAAAAGTTGAAAACATGTAATTTCTGTATACGTTTGGCAAAGTTTGCCCATACAAACTTCAAGTTCGTTGAGCGTCCCTTTGAGCTTGAGCTTGATGGACCGCCCGTACTTGCTACTATAGTATCGCCAGTTCAGCTTAACTCACACAAGAAACTAAGGAGATAGCTGCTTGGGACTAACAGGCATCTTCAGTATGTGAGCGTTGGTGATCTTCTATTTTTTGGCGCGAATTGCACCTGCTACGTCAAGTTGCTGGTCAATATAGGGGAAGGGAGGGAAGTGATAATTGCAATCGCTCGTCCACTTCAGACCGTTGAGTCCTCTGTGCCTGCTCAAGCTCCGGAATAATAGGTATGCGTAATACCTAAAAACGATAGTACGTTACGTCAGGGATGTTTTCGATCACCTGGCAATCGTTTGACTCATTTGTCCATAACTCAGTTCAGAAACCTAATATTGAATTGTGGTGTTCTGCAAAGTTGTAGATTAGTGTTTTTCCTATAATTATCATCAACGACGCCATATTCTAACTTTAATATATACGACGCTAGAGCGCTAGTACCATTTACTAATACTGAACGATCGAGAATCCGATCGTTTAGTATGAGTAGCTGGTACTAACACTTTTAAGCAGTGAATCAAAATTCAACCATCGCGCAACAATAATGACAATGTCGCAACCTGCATTTGTTGCGACAAACAAACCCATGCGACATAAGCTTGTCCCAACTTGAAAATAATGGGATTAACATCGTACACCACGAGTTTAGAGATTTTTAAGCCTTGCATTTCGATTTTCGAACGATAACTTCGAGTCGGTAAACACTGCAACTCTGGTGAAGCTCTATCATCAAACAGTTTCGACTTTGAGTTGGCAATAATTGATTATTCACGAGTTGAAAAGTACGCAACAAATTCAGCTTCCGTTTTGTCTGCAACAAAAAATTTCGAGATCATGTCATTATCTGTTACCAGTAGGGATAAAGAGTAATCGTCGCACCTTCTTTGTTGCTTGTTTTGTGCCTCTTTTGTCTGACAATTCTCTTCACTGCTTTTAAGACGTTAATATTAGAGTTAGAATATGGCGTCCTTGGTGATAATTGTAGGAAAAACACTAATCTACAACTTTGCCGAACACAGCGTTGCAATATAAGGCTTCTGAACTGAGTTATTAACAAATGAGTCAAACGATTGCCAAGTGATCGAAAACATCCTTGCGTTACATGAACTATTTAGCAACCTTAAAAATAAAGTTAGCAGACCTGACATAACAGTAACATCCCTTGGTTTTAAGACGTGTACGTACGAAAATCAACGCAGCCAGCCATTGTACTGTAGTTGGGCTAGACCACGCCCTAAACCAGTCGACGTAAAGGTAATTTTCATCTTTTCTTGACAATTGTAAGAACAATTAGTGCTAACGATAAGTCTTGCCTCGTGTCGCGTCTCAAGTGTGTCGTGAACACGGTTGCAAAAATTCCGAAGCTCCCAACGAACGTGAGTTTTTGTTTTTGTCTTTTCACCACACCGCTTCTGACGTTGAAGCCCCTGTCCTTCACGGAGGCAATTGAAAAGAGAATAAAAATTCTCTCGTCGCTCACACTGGGGGGACGACGAGGTTCAAAAGCAACATTTTTCCTGTGACCGGCACTCAAACGACAAAAATTCACCACGCTTGCTTATGGGCGAGTCGCATTCATGCGGCCGGTGTTGACATGAAGCATCCATCAGCGCAGAGCATGTGTTGATGATGGTGCAGTCATTACCTCCACAAAGTAGTTGAACTTTTCTGCGTTCACTTTCAAGTATCTCACAGCGGAGCTGAAAATGAATGTCAAAAGCATTCAGTTCAGCAGAAATTCATTCAATTGAATGAGATTTTTTCAACCCTGGTCGTGAAGTTCTTACGTTAGCATAAACTGTAACAAATGATTGAAGTTTCTTTGTAAGACACTTGGTGAATTATTAGCCGTAGGATGGTTCCTGGGCAGGATTTTCTGTAGATCTGATTGAGATATTAAAATTGATTGTCAAAAAAAATCTATGAGCGTTTGGTAATTTTTATTCGTTATCTATTATATTGCCATTATTATTATTTCCCTAGACAATTTCTTGGGCTTTCCATGCTTGATTTGATTAACTATGCATAAGACTTTATGTTATACATATTTTTTGAGCTTTTCTTGAGGTGCAATGTAATAAAATTTGGTACTTTATTGCCTAATTAGATTTTTGTAGATATTAATGAGAACATGTTTTAAATGTTTGTCTACTGTCCAACAAAATTATAAAACAAAATGGCTACCACATATAAAAAGGCCTACAAATTAGTTTCAAGATAAACTTACGGATTCAAAGCTACCCCAGTGGCAACTGTGATAAAAGTGTTCAGTTGAAAATTCCTCTTTGAGCTCATAACAATCAACTTACAAATACTAAGTATCGGAAACGTATATTTTCCTAACTAATTCATGTGGATCAATTTACATATAACTCTTGATCCATCGCAAGAATTTGGCAACATCAGTGAATACCGCATAGTGGTTGGGATCGCATGTAATCTTGTCTTGCAGTGCTGCGCTCACCGAAACGATGCCCCGAAGGTACCATCGGTTGCTCTGTTTGAAAACCATCCCACCACCGCTGTCCCCATTGCAAACGGAAGTTCCTGTGAATAGAAAGAATTCTTCAGCTCGAACAGAAACTTATTTCATTCAACGGAATTACCATTCCTAAATCCGGCACAGTATGACGTGTTCGACGTAACTTTGCTGAAGAAGTCTCGGTTGGACCATATGCACGTCTCGTGCGCAACCACAGGCATCTGCGCAAACGACAGCTCCTCACTGACCAATCCACGTTCATTGTATCCCCAGCCGGGAACGAATCCGATCTTGTTGATCAAGACTTTGTAGTCTTCGTCGAAATTCCACAGGCAAGCGGGCCGAACGAAGTTGTCATATTTGACGTCCGATTTCAGCTGTAGCAGCGCGACATCGGCAAAAAATCGCTCATAATTGTAGTCCGGATGGATGAGAATACGCTCAACCTTGGCGTCCTGTTCAGGGCCGTTCCACTTTTTCAGGTTGGTCTTGCCCAAGTAGATCAGCAGACTGTCCGCGTCTATCGGACGACGACTTTTCTCGAGGGCCACGCAATGGGCCGCGGTTAGAGCTAGTCGGGTAGATATTAGCGTCGATCCGCAGAGATACCGAAGCTCGGTAACGGACGAACGATACAGCGCCCCATGCCACGGGAACTGGGCATGCTGGGCAGCGCTACCATGGACTACCAGGGGATTCGCTTTGGGTACCACTGTACCGCAAATGTCGTTGTCGTAGGAGTTGATGTAGTGTGTCTGGAAAAAAGAGGAGGGTGATGAGACTTTGCGTTACGATATTACATTTTCAGCAACATTACTGAAGTTTCAACTGGTTGAATGAATGCGTAGTCTCCCTGGAAGTAGGATGGCTTTTTCGTTGTGCTTCTCGAATTGTACTGTCGATGGTCACCTTGGTAATAGGAAGACTCCGTGGTTGTTGTACGCTCGGTGGTGTGACGATTGTTTTTGGGAGTTGAAGTTCTGGTGTTCGCGTAGTAGCTGTTGTCATTGGAGTTTTCATAGCTGGGAGCCGGTTGACGAACTGCTCTGGATGTTGAGGTTTCCGTCGAGGGTTTCCTCCAAATAGTTGGATCCTGAATTGGGTCGTATTCTTCGTGACTGGTTCCTACGGAAGTAGGTCTACTGTTGTGCCTATTAATTCCGGTTGACGAGTTAGAAGATTCTGAAAATCTACAAAAAATTGTTTTATCACTGAATTACTAAGGGTTTTCCAAGAGTACCTTGTTTCCACTTTAGAAAAGTCATCACGAATCTCTGATTTGGGATTCACATTTAAGGTAGGGTGAGAGTAGTTAGCAGGAATGTTAGTTTCAGACTCATATTGTACAGAATTGATTGCTTGAACTGAATGGGCTGTTATTTCATGCAAATTATCACGGCTGTAATGTTATTTTACAAATTTATCAAATTAGGACATGAATCAAACTACATGATGCTACCTATTGGGACCATTTTCTCGCCTTATCGGATCTTCTGGGTACACGATCGGCTTTTCGTACGGACTAACCACAATAGGTTTGATCTGGTGCCGATCAGCAGTAGCAGGTCTCACGGTTGGAATATCTACACAGATATTCTGTCCATTGAAGCGAACCTGTCGCAGTCCTGGAGATCGCCCGTACTCCGAATGCTTCACGTAGAATTTCAATATCAATGTTTCGCCAGCGTTCAAGCGGTATGTCTTATCTTCAATGTGAAACCGCAGGTTGTCCTTGGTAGTAACATCCTTGAAGTATGCCTGATTGGGAAAATTCGTTTTTACTGATTCGTCTTGGTAAAATATGTTAAAAGCCTTACCCCGAATACGTAAACTTGTCCATCGAAAATCACATCAATGAAAATTCCATGCAGCGGGACGTTGGTTTTCAGTTTTAAAGTACCATACCACGTGTCCGAAGTGTCTTCCTTCTCATCGTAACTGAAGACAGCGGGACATGGTGACGTTTTCTGCTGACTGCATCTGATAGTCAACGCCAGCAGTAATATCAGAATCAGTTGCTAGAAATCAGAAAAGCTTAATTATTGCAGACATATAGCTGGTTCCTGTTCGTCTGAGCAGCACCAGACAGTGTTTTGAGATTTATAGCTTGCGAGTTGCGATTGGGAGTGTGCTTGAATTAATTATTGACGTAGCTCTATCACTACGCGACTAACTCGTGACAATATGTTTAGATTCGTAATGATAATCGATTATCTGATATTTGGTTGTCAATAAATGATAGATGATACGTATGTTATTGCATTGAAATGAAGTAGACTGTAAAGCCAGTTGTGCAGGAGTGCCTATTTTTGGGAGCCAAAGATTGGTGTTGTGCGATAGCTTTGCAGCCAATAATCCAAATTAGCACGCTTGCTTTTGTGCTTTGTTCGACGTTGAGAGATACATACAACGAGCGGGGGAGACACTTAAATGGGTGAGCTCGTTTCATGTTATTATTTTATTATGAATGTTCGTTATAAATAACATGATTTGGATAGTCGAAGATGTTTTTTTTTGTATTCTCTGAAGCATACTTTGTTTAGTCCGTCACTTCAAGTTTTAAGAAAACACATTGGCCGATCAACTGACGTGGATGAACGATGGTTTGCTTTCCGCGTGAAGTGAACCGTAGTGCGAAAGTCTGCATTACATGATTCAAAATCAAAAAGTTATACTCTTCGATATAACGTACAAAAAAAGTTTCTCTCTGTATGTTATATCGAAGTGTACGTTTAACCGAAGCAGAGAAAAATTTAAGATTTTTTATGCTAGTGTTGATGTAATCGACGAGATATAAACCCCAAATAATGATTTCGGTCAAATTCACAAAATCAATAATGAAAAACATGATTTTTCACGAGAAACTAATTTCGTTTTTTGTGCTTCGATATAATGTACATTTCGCTTCGATATAACGTACACTAAATTTTTCCCCAAATTGCGCTAATTTTAGGTAACAAGGCTAATGCTGCAACACAGCATTGAATTGAGTGACTTCGTAGTTATTTGAGAGTTATTCCTGGGAAAAATGAAAACTTTCAATGTTGTACGTTATATCGAAGCAAAATGTACGTTATATCTAATTCGCTATATCGAGGGTACGCTGTATCGAGGGTACGTTATATCGAAGAATACCTGTATTGCCAATGTAAATCATGATAATTTCCTTGGTAAATATAAGCTAAACAAAGCATCGCGTGCAGTTCATTATTGTGTGGAATGGACTAAAGAATTCTACTTCATAATGGCGTGAAGATGTGCGATAAAATTTTCTTTTTGGTTTGTTTAACCGTGAAAAATGATCAATTGTTCGCGGCGGTTTGTGTTTATTGATCTATTGTCAGATCACATCACCAACCATTGGTGAATCCTAGACCTGATAATGTACCCTACCCTACTAACAAAAACTCCTTGCCTTACTAACATTCCTACCCATCCTCGATGGGGAAAAATCCGAGATGGATGATTTTAAATCGCATATATTCTGAATCTAGAGGTCCAAAAATACGGTTCTGGCGAAAAAACTTAGGGGTGCATTCACTTTTGGTAATACTTCCCTTTGGACTTCAATGTCATATTGAAAGTCGCATGACGTCACAAGCTACCTCCAATGAGCTATAGGCTCTCTTTACGCTTATGCGTTTTACAGTGTCCTTTTCAGCTCAGAGCACTGATTAAACTGGTATGGCTATGAGCTCTCGTTGCGCTTATGCGTACATTCTCTCTTCTGGGGTACCCCTTCCTATTTCATTACCTTTCCCTTTCGTAATTCCCATCCCTTGTCCCACTCTCCCTCAGGTAAATAATGAAATAAGCTTATATGTATGGCGAAGGCACAAATGTCCCAAATGGAAGATGCCTTACTAACATTCCTTCCCATCCTCGATGACCGTAAGGACGTGATCGGCGCCGTTATTAACCTTGCTGTAGTTGGGAGTTCTCACACTGTGTACATTAAAAAAGGGTTAGCTAGTCCCAAGCCCCGTTCATTGGTTCTTTGTGAAATTTCGATTGCTCCGGCCAATCACGGATTAGCAACTACGAATTGTGCGGTCATCTATGCTCATGCTCATGCTGATCACCACGTATCAAAAAATAAGGTATGAAATTAACTCAATTATCCTCTGAAGGTTCCTCTACAAAAATGTTCCTACACTCTACATAATAAATTTCTACTACTTAAGTGGAACATCCTGGGTTGGTTATCGAATGTGTTACTGTGAGATGACTACGACCACCAGGTGATGGTTTGTCTGTGTCAAACATCCCCGTCGTTGACAATGCAGGAGAGCGTCATACATTGCACTGATCCTCACAAATTCCAACTTCATGCTACCATGGGTCAAGCAATGACAAAGACCGCCAGCTAAGAGTTGTGTGCTTAGCTGATAGTTCAGCCTGGGCACTAATGTACTTCTGACTTAAGCTAGATTGAGGAAGTAGGGTCTTGTACCATTTGGGCAGGTGCACCTATTTTGGGCACTTACCGGTATAACTAAGTCAATTTCAAACCTCTACGATGTTTCACGTCGTCTCAGTGGGACTAAGATGAATGCTACGAAACCCGTGAAAGACGCGTCTGAACAGTTATTGACCAACTCGGCTGACCAGTTGAAACGCTGGTTTGAGCACCTTGGAAACCTTTTTCAAGTGCCGGTCAGGCCTTCAACACCTCAGCATGAACCGCCAAGGGTTCAACGCATTACCAGTGTCAACATCTAAGCTCCATCAGTGCAGGAGATAGAAACGGTCATCCGTACCATAAAATCGAACAGGGCTCCAGGGGTCGATCGCATATCAGCTGACATGCTCAAAGCTGACTCCGTAGTATCCGCACGACTGCCGCATGAATTTTTCTGCAACATATTGGAAACCGCGACATTTCCGGCCGACTGGATGCAAAGTGATCCTTAACCGGATACAGGAGAAGATTGACGTAACTCTCCGATGGCAGCAAGCAGGATTCCGTGCCGGACGATCCTGTGTGGACCATAGTGTCACGCTCCGTATCATTCTGGAGTAAATCAATGAATTCCAAGAATGTCTCTACCTGATGCTCATTGATTGCATAAAAACTTTCGACCGTTTCAATCATGGAAACATGTGGGAAGCTCTCAGACGCAAGGGTCTCCCTGAGAAAATCATCGGCCTCATTGAAGCACAGTACTGGGCATTTTCGTGCAGAGTACTGCACAACGGCGTTTTGTCCGATCCCATCCGGGTCGTTGCTGGAGTGAGGCAAGGGTACACTATCTTGCTACAGTTCCTCATGGTATTCGATGAGATCCTGGTAGGTGCGATTGATCGTGAACCAAATCGTGGATTGCTGTTGCAGCCCATTATTATTAAGCAAGCACCCAAATGACTTGGAACTGGCTGATGACATTGCTCTCTTAGGTCAACGTTGCGCTGATATGCAGAGTAAGCTCGATGATGGAGAATACAACAACACAGTTACTCAAAGTTTCGACCACACAATAGCAAATTAGGCAAGAGGTCGTAATACCCATGCTGTTTGCACCATTTCATTGCTGAAATAGTTTTGTTTTATTGTTTTGCCATTCGTAAATGTGCTAAAGTTAAATCGCAGCGTTAATTATTATGATCATTTGAATATGCCACCGGAGATCTCACAGACCGTCAAATGGTGGAACGTTATTCGGTTACTCATCTGTGGAAAGTTTCCTCGGCTTCATAAGTGCTTGACTAGTTATTATTTCACTGAAAGATAATTTGCATACTTAACGGCAGCACACGCATTTAAAACGTACGGAAGATGTGTGTAATTCAAGAATAAAGAGCTCAACAAACGAACACGAACTTTGGTTTAACAAAACTAACAGGGAACAAGTTTTCACAATAAGTACATAAACGACCCAAAGCAGCTAATACTCAGTAGGGGCACTTCATTCTGGAAATCCGATTCCTTTTCATACTTGTGATTCCCCACACGTAATGCAAGTGAACGCAACCGCTCGATAAACTTCCTTCGCGCTATCAACGATGCATAAAGCGGATTATTCTCACAAAACCTGCTTTTTATTTCTCCGAACCGTTCACTGGATTATTCATTGTCTGATTTGTAAGAGCATCACATCATTTTTCACCTTCCCTTAATCCCACTAATTTTATCACCGATATTAACCTTCATAATTGCTTCAGGGATGATCTTCACATTTAGCTAAATTCCACCTGTCATCCACTTTGGTCCACCTGCACTTCTCTGGTTACCCTCTGATCGATTAATCACTCGTTACTAAATGCTACCGAGCGCGCTTTTAGTAACTGCCTTTGACTCTGGAGCACAATGTAAGTGTCGATCTAACCGGCGCGGAATAAAAAATGCAACTAATATTGCGTCCCAGATCACCCCGTACAGGTACGAAAGGTTGAATCGGCTAGCTTAGAACTAGTTTCTTTCAGGGGATTATTCTTAAATGGTGCCATACGTTGTTCGGGGGTTCGTTGTTCAGAGTAAATTTGACATGGTACCAATTTGAAATTAGAAGCATGTGTTTCTTCCGTGCAGAGTTGCGTTAGACTAATAGACCGTTCGCAATGCTGTTTTACTTTGTATGACGAGTTTTAAAATTTTTAAAACTCGCCATACAAAATAAAACAGCATTGCGAACGGCCTTGTATATTCACAAAAGTATATCTTGGTAAACACAATCGATCCATGCATTTTTATAAATAATACGCGAATAACAAAGTAATGACGTAAATAATGGACGCTCTCTCATTTGTAGACCTCACATTGCTAAAAACGGCAAAGCACTGTATGTCGAATCGAGATCTAGTCGACCAGTTCACTCGGGTCAGGTTTCATTCGTTGGTTGCACTTACATCTAAACAACAAACTAAGCTAGTAGTCTGGATTGACTCCAGACCAGACAGTATCGTCGCATGGCAGTAGTAGCCGTCCAAGACAAATGCAGCTACAAGCGGCAATTAAGATGATGCCTATATCAGTTAATGTTAATACCGGTAATCGAGTCGACTTTATCGTTATTAATCTGTTAAATGGTTCCTCGTACGGTAGTTGTAGTGATCATACTGACGCCTATTGACGACGCCACTGTACCACTAACGGCGAGCGTCGCCAATCAACCGATGCACATGAATGTGAACTTTTTCTCACCAGCAAGAGACCAGTGGAAATTTTCGAGGATGGAAGAAAGCTCAGGGAAGAAATCGAGTAGAAACTCACGTTGTTGGTAGGGGAAGGAGAAGCATAACGCCCCGCTTAAGCATACGTGGTCGTAAATCTCAAATTATGGTGCCATTAAGGGTGTATTTCACCTTGGACAGTAGTTTACTCCCTTAACTAAGAGACTCCAACTTTTGGCTCGCGTGAAACGAAAATTTATCAATCAAACTATCAGTTCAAAAAAGTGTTATTTTTTTGGTGCTGGGAAATCGTTCGAATCAAACATCTGTTGGGATATGGCAAAACGCCCGCTAATTTTTCCGTTTTGGCTTGTAATGAAATACCACGCGGCTCCATCGAACTCTTTTCAATTGCATTTGAAGAAGAAACAGGCGCGTGGTTGTTAATGGATAGTTATCTACCATATAACCAGCGTGCAATTGCTCAAATTCTGTGAGTTGCCAATTAGATAATCTTTCCAAGTGTAGAAGATCATCGTTTTCCACGCTTTTCAATTGATTGTACCAACCGTTCTCGGGATTAAATTGATCAATTTTAGATCCACTTTGCTTGCATCAGAAGAAAAGCTACACAATATAATGAAATAGCGTGAAGGGGTTTCCCCCGGGTAGCGTTATGCCCTCAGTTTCTCTATCTAGTAACATTCGAAGAATATTTATTCACTTGTACCTGACTGAAAAGCCACACATTGGTCACTATGGCGAAAAAACAATTTCCAAGTTAATTTTTATGCTCTGCCGTTTTACACATAATTATCCCATGTTGTTGTATAGGAATCCCAATGTCCATGGGACAATTATGCGAGGAACGGTAGCGTACATTCTGTTGAGATGTCAAGAATAGCATAAGTTCCCGGATTTATTAACCCTCCTAAGATGTTAGGATGTTTGCATCACGATGGCGTAGTGCACATTCAACGTGCCTGCCTGGATCATATTAATCCCGTCATCCTTCTAGGGTTAATGTATTGAAATAATGTATCGTGCAATTTAGAAAAAAAGGACATTCCACCGTTCAGATCATTAGAACATTTCCACAAAGTCAACTGAAAAAAAAATCTGATAAAATTTCAAAGAATTACTATTCTAAAAATTCTGCAAAGAACCATTGACGGACTTTCCCATAGAAATTCCTGAAATGATTTCTCAACGAATCTGTGGGAAAATCTCGTTGAAATAACTGAAAAATGCCACTGGAATCTAGATGAATTTCTGAAAGAATTCCTTGAAAAATTCTTAAATAAATAAATAAATAAATAAATATGCGCAGAAATTTCTCAACGAACCCTAAATTAATTTCCGGATGGAATCCCTAGGGGAAATCTAGATGGAATTCCTAAAGGTTTCTAGGAGGATAAATTTCTCAAAGTATTGCTGAACAAATTTCAGATGAAATATCTGGTTGTGTTTCGTATGACTTTCTTAAATTATTTACGAAAAAATGCTTGGAGTGATTTCCAAAATAGTTCTTTGCGATATTCCTATTTTTAGAATCTCTGGCGGTATCCTGCATTGAATACCTCCAAGTTTTAAGAAATCCATGCAAAAATTCGTCAACGAGTCCTTGGAGACATTCCGATTAATATCAGGAGAATTTTTTTTGAAGAAATCCCTGAATGAATTCCTATAATAATCGTTGAAAGACATCTCTAAAAAGTTCTTAAAAACTCTCAAAGAAGTCCTCAAAATAAAGAAAAACTAATGAAATTCGGGATAGAATGACTACATGAGTTCCTGAAGAAACATGTGTAAGAAATATCTAACGGATCCTCTGATAAATTCCCAAAGATATATAATCGCAAATCATGGACGGAGATGGAGAAAAGGTTAATAAGGAACAACCGTTCGAAATTTATGTAAAATGTTAAAATATTACAGTTAATTATGACAGTTTTGTTAAGTGTAGAATTAGCTCGTAAGTTAGATTACAAATTAATAAAAGTTAAATAAACAAAATTATGACAGTTCTTCTCAATGAAAAAAAATTACTTAAGAATTCTTAGCGTGGAAACACCTCACAGTAAAAATTTCTGAAAAATACTCCTGACGTTAACTAAGAATAAGTAGCCTATAAATTTCTATTCGATTTCACAGAATTTTACATTGAAGATAAACAATTTTGAAAAGCTGCTCGAACAGAACCCTCAAACTCGTTTCATGACTGTGTATTATTGGTACATGACGCTTGAGGTAAGCACATCATCGGTTAACTCCAATCGTGACATCTTCTCAGACTTCGATAGTTCCTCTGTGGATTTTAATCTGTCCATGAAGGATGAGGTCCATGGAATACCAGAATCTTTTCGTTACATGTGTATTCCGCAAATCTTTGCAAGCAAGTTCGGGTATATAGGCGGGGACAGACAGTTCTTCACAGAAGGTTCAAAGACAAATGATTCGACTGGTTTTGGAGTTTACAACGATTTTAATAGCACCGCCATCATGCTTCAAAAGCCCTGTTCGGTATACGTTACAAGGGCGTAGCCAGCTTTTCGGCCAGGGGGGGGGCGAGCACCCTTACACTGAAAACCACTTTGCAGTAACAAGGAGTTCAAATATTTCATCATTTAAAAAAAATAAAAGTGAAGTATGAAATATGGGTGATTAACAGGAATGGTTCAATGGGAGAATCATAGATGATTATAATCCTGAGGAATTCCTCAAGATATTGATTCAGGAATTTCTTAACAAATGCCATCATGAATTTGAATTTATCCAGCAGTTTCTCCAGAAATTATTTTAATATTTTTCCAGGTTATTTTAATGTAGATATTCCAGCAGAAATTACCTTCGGAAAACTTGCAGTAATTCCGTTGGGAATACTTTCAGAAATTTCTTCAATAATTCCTCCTGAAGTTTTATTACGAATTTCACCATGCATTCTTTTGAGAATTTCCCCAGTAATTCTTTACAAATATCATTCTTAATTCCACCAGAAATCCGTTTGAGGAGCTCCAGAAAATACTTTGAGAATTTCTCCGGGAATTCTTTCAAAAATTCCAATCAAACTGAGATTCCTTTCCTTGAGGAATACCCTAAGAAATTTTTGGAGGAATTTCAACGAAAAATCCTTTAATGAATTCCATCGGAATTACCGGAAAAAATTCTTTGAAAATTTCTAAAGGAATTCCTTCGGAAATTCCTGGAGGAATATCTTTGGAAGTTGCTAGAGGAATGCATTCGGAAATATTTAAAGGAATCAATTATAAAATAATTTCAGGAATTTATTTCAAAAACCTTGAGGAATTCCACCGAAAATTCCTTGACAAATTCTTCAGAAATTTCTTGAGGAATTCTTTCATTTCTAAAGCTCCTTGAGAAATTCCATAAGACATTCCTTCGAGAGTTCTTCTACGATTTCCTTTAGAAGATTCTTCGGGTATTCCTTGAGGAGTTTCTTTGAAATAGATTTAGCATATTCCTTGAGGAACTAATTCGGAGTTTTCGTGAGGAATTCTTCCGAAAATTCCTTGAGGAACACCTTCAAAAATTCTTGGAAGAATTCATCCGGAAATTTCTGTGAGAATTCCTTCCCAAATTACTGAAGCAATTCTTTCGAAAATATTGAAAAAAATCCACTAAAAGTCTCATGAAATATCCCTTCTGAAATTCTATAAGGAATTTCTTTAAAAATCTTTCAAAACTTCATTGAAAAAATATTTCGGAAATTCCTGAAGAAATGCTTTTTGTGATTTTTTATTTCCTAGAGGAATTCATTCGGAAATTCTTTGAAGAATTCCTTTAAAAATGCCTTGATAAGGAAAATTCGGAAATTGTTAGAGGAGTTCGTCTGGAAATTTTTTTTTACATATGTATGAAATGTCTTATGTAATACCTTCGGAAATTTCGTGAGAAATTGTTTGATAAGTTCGTTGAGGATTTTTTTCGGTTTTTTTATAAATCTTTACGAAATTCCTGAAGGAATTCCAGCGAAAGATCCTTGAGAAGTTTCTTCGGAAATTCCTCAAGAAATTCCTTCAAAAATGTATTGCGGAACTCCTACGAAAACTTGAGAAACTTCTTCAAGCATTCCTTCAGAAACACGTTCGGAAATTCCAGGAGAAAATCCTAAGGAACAACCGTCAAAAATTTTTGGAGGAATTCATTCGGAAATTTTTGGAGATATTTCAAGGCAAATCCATAAGAAATTTCTTTGGAAATTCCGGGAGGGATTTCTTTGGAAATTCGTAGAGGAATTCCTTCGGTAATTCAGGAGGAAATCTTTTGAAAATTCCAGGAGAAATTCCTTTGAAAATTCCTGGAGGAATTCCTACGGAAATTCCTGGATAAACTCCTCCGGAAACTCATGGAGGAATTCTTCGGGAAAATCCTGGAGGAATTCCCTCGGAAATTCTTGGAGGAATTTCCTGGTGGAATTCCTTCGGACATTCATGAAAGAATTCCTTCGAAAATTCCGGCAGGAAATCCTTTGAAAATTCCAGGTGAAATTCCTTTGAAAATCCCTGGAGGAATTCCACCGGAAATTACTACAGGAATTTCCTCGTAAATTCCAGGAGGAATTCCTTCGGAAATTGCTGGAAGATTTCCTTCGGAAATTCCTGAAGGAATTCCTTCGGAAATTCCAGGAGGAATTCCTTCGGAAATTGCAGAAGGAATTTCTTTGAAAATTCCTGGAGGATCTCCTTCCTGGAAGATTTCCTCCGAAAATTTCTGAAGAAATTCATCCGGAAATTCATGGAGGAATTGCTCAGGAAATTCCTGGAGGAATTCCTTTGAAAATTCGTGGAGGAATTTCTTCAGAAATTCGTGAATGAATTCTTTCGGAAAATTTCTGGAGCAATTCCTTCGGAAATTCATGGAGGAACTCCTTCGGAAAATGCTTTAGGATTTCCTTCGCAAAATAACTGGAGGAATTCCTTCGGACATTCATGGAGGAATTCCTTCGGAAATTCCAGGAGGACATCCTTTAAAAATTCCAAGAGGAATTTCTTTGAAATTTCCTAGAAAATTTCTTCGGAAATTCTAGGAGGAATTTCTTCGGAAATTCTTGGAGGAATTTCTTCGGAAATTCTTGGAGGAATTTCTTCGGAAATGCGTAGAGGCATTCCGTCGGAAAATTTCTGGAGGAATTCCTTCGGAAATTCATGGAGGCATACCTTCGGAAAACTCTTTAGAAATTCCTTGGCAAAATTCCTGGATGAATTTGTTCGGCAATTCAAGGAGGGATTTCTTCGGACATTTATGAAGGAATTCCTTCGGATATTCCAGGAGGAAATCCTTTGAAGATTCCAAGAGGAATTTCCTTGGAAATTCCTTCGGAAATTCCTAGAGTAATTCCTCCTGAAATTTGTGGAGGAATTTTTCCGAAATTTCCTGGAGGAATTTCTCCGGAAGTTCCTGGAGGATTTCCCTCGGAAATTCCTGGAGAAATTGCCACGAAAATTCCTGGAGGAATTCTCTCGGAAATACATGGAGGAATTCATTCGGGAAAATCCTGAAGGAATTCCTTCGCAAAATTCCTGGTGGAATTACATCGGAAATTCATGGAGAAATTCCAGGAATTTCGAACAGAATTTCTCCTGGAATTTCTGATGGAATTCTTCCTGGAATTTCAAAAAAAAATTCTTCAGGAATTTACAAAAGAGTTTCTCCAGGAATTTCCGAAGGAATTTCCAAAGGAATTCCTCCAGGAATTTCCAATGGAATTCCTCCGGTAATTAAAAAAAAATCTCCAAGAATTTCCGAAGGAATGCATCCAAGAGATTCCGGAGGGATTTCTCCAGGAATTTTCGGAAAAATTCTCCTAAGAATTTCTGAAAGAATTCCTGCAGGAATTTCCAAAGGAATTCCTCCATGAATCTTCAAACGAATTCGTCCAGCAATTTCCGAAGGAATTCCTCCCGGAATTTCCGCAAGAATTCCTCCAGGAATTTATGAAGGAATTCCTAACGGAATTTGTAAAGGAATTCCTCCATGAATTTTCGAGGGAATTCCTCTTGGAATTTCCAAAAATAAAATCCAAAAAGACTTTCCGAAAAAAATTCTCCAGGAATTTCCGAAGGAATACCTCCAGAAATTTCTGAAGGAATTCCTCCAGTAATTTCCGATGAAATTATTCCAGAAATTTCCGAAGGAATTTCCAAAGGAATTCGTCCAGTAATTTCCGAAGGAATTCCTCCAGGAATCATAAAAAGCATTCCTCTAAGAAGTTAAGAATGATTTTCTAAGGAAATTCCGAACGAATTCCTTCAGGAATTTCCGAAGGAATTCTTCCAAGAATTTGCGAAGGGATTCCTCCAAGAATTTTGGAAGGAATTCCTTCTGGATTTTTTAAGAAATCCCTCCAGGATTTTTTGAAGGAATTGCTTCAGGAATTTCCGAAGCAATTCCTCCCGGAATTTCCGAAAGAATTTCTCCAGGAATTCCTTCTGGAATTTCCGAATGAATTCCTCCAGGAATCTCCAAAGGAATTTGTCCAGCAATTTCCGAAGCAATTCCTCCCGGAATTTCTGATAGAATTCCTCCAGAAATTTCCGAAAGTATTCATCCTAGATTTTTCGAAGGACCTCGCTAAGGAATTTTCGATTGAATTCCTCCAGTAATTTCTGAACGAAATCCTTCAGGAATTTCCGATAGAATTTCTCCAGAAATTTCCGAAGGAATTCTTCCAGGATTTTGCGAAGGGATTCCTCCAAGAATTTTGGAAGGAATTTCTCCAGGAGTTTCCAATGGAATTCGTCCAGCAATTTCCGATGGAATTCCTTCAGGAATTTCCGAAAGTACTCCTCCAGGAATTCCTAAAGGAATTTCTCCTGGAATTTCCGAATGAATTCCTCCGGGAATCTGCAAAGGAATTCGTCCAGCAATTTCCGAAGGAATTCATCCCGAAATTTCTGAAAGAATTATTCCAGGAATTTTTTGAAGGAATTCCTAATGGAATTTCCGAAGGAATTCCTCCCGGAATTTTCGAAAGAATTCCTTCAGGATTTTTGGAAGGAATTCTGCTAGGAATTTCCGACGGTATCCCTCCAGGAATTCCCAAAAAAAAAAATCTAAAAAGAATTTCCGAAGAAATTCCTCCAGGAATTTCCACAAGAATTCGTCCAGTAATTTCCGAAGGAATTCCTCCAGTAATTGCCGAAAAAATTATTGCAGGAATTTCCGAAGGAATTGCTCCTGGAATTTCCAATGAAATTCGTCGAGCAATTTCCGAAGGAATTCCTCCCGGAATTTACGAAAGAATTCCACCAGAAATTCCTAAAGGAATTCATCCTGGAATTCCAAAGGAAATCGTCCAGCAATTTCCGAAGGAATTCCTCTCGAAATTTCTGAAAGAATTCCTCCAAAAATTTCCGAAGGAATTCCTCCTGGAATTTCCGAAGGAATTCCTCCAGGAATTCCGCTAGGAATTTCCGAAGGAATTCCTGCAAGAATTTCCAAAAAAAAAAAAAATCCAAAAAGTATTTCCGAAAAAAATCCTCCACGACTTTCCGAAGGAATTCCTCCAGGACTTTCCGAAGGAATTCCTCCAGGAATTTTCAATGACATTCGTTCAGCAATTTCCGAAGGAATTCTCCAGGAGTTTCCAAAAGTATTCCTCCAGGAAGTTTGGAATTATTTTGTCCAGGAATTTCGAAAGGAATTCACCAAAGCATTTCCTCACGAATTTCTCTATGGATTTCTGAAAGAATTCCTCCAGGAATCTCCGAAGGTATTCATCCAAGATTTTCCCAAGGAACTGCCCAAGGAATTTCCGAAGGGATTCCTCCAGGAATTTCTGAAGGAATTGCTTCAGGAATTTCCGAAGGAATCCTTCAGGAATTTCCGAAGGAATTTCTTCAGGAATTTCCAAAGGAATTCCTTCAGGAATTTCCGATGGAATTCTTCCAGGAATTTGCGAAGGGATTCCTCCAGGAATATTGGATGGAATTCCTTCAGGAATTTCCAAAGGAATTCCTCCATGTATTTCCGAAGGAATACCCTCAGGAATTTTCGAAGATATTCCTCCAAGAATTTCCGAAGGAATTCCTGCATACATTAAAAAAAATACGGGGATGCAGGAGAATTTTATTTTTACTAGTCAAAAGCAGCTCTGATCATCTAAGTTTTTGGGTAAAGTTAGAATATAGTTGCTCGATCAGGGGGGGGCCACGGCCCCCCCCTGCCCCCCCTGGCTACGCCCTTGATACGTTACTGAGCTAGCAGCTATATACTACACCTTAGAGTACGTTAGCACTCTTCCACCTGAGCACTACTTCATTTTTACCGACAGTCTAAGCTCTCTGTAGGCTGTTCGGTCAATGAAACTGATGAAGCACTCAGCGTACTTCCTGAATGAAATACGCCAAGTCTTGAGTGCTTCGTCCAAACGCTCATACACCATCACCATAGTAGCATGGGTCCCTTCACATTGCTCGATTCCGGGTAATGAGAAAGCTGACTCTTTGGTTAAGGTCGGCGCTAGCGAAGGCGATATTTACGAGCGTCAAATCACCTTTGACGATTTTTTTTGCATTGGCCCGTCAGGAGACCTTGATCAGCTGGCAACACAAATGGAGAGATGGAGAGATGGGTAGATGGTTGCACTCCATCATTCCAAAGGTGTCGAAGAAGCCATGGTTCAAAGGGTTGGATTTAGGCCGCGATTTCATTCGTGTAATGTGTCGGCTGATGTCCATCCACTATTTGTTGAACGCACATACCTTCCGTATTAGGCTCTCGGAAAGCAATCTCTGTGTCTGCGGCGTGGCTTGCCAGGATATCGAACATGTCGTGTGGGGATGCGATGAGTATCGTGAAGTCATCAGATCTGAGCTGTATCAAACTCTCCGGGTCCGAGGAAAACAACAGAAACCCGTTACAGAAGTGTTGGCTGACCTTTATTTGGAATACATGTATTGCATTTATCAGTTTTTGAAACGTGTTGATGTCAGAGTTTGATGTAGTACGTTCCTTGGTTTCGTTGTCCGCCATTTGGTTTTGTTGTTCGCTCCTGTCTGTCGTTGACCCCCTTCCGTTTGCCCTCTTCTTGTCGTTGTCTATCGATAAAGTCGTTTCTTTTTAGTTCCGTTACAGATCTGGACAATTTGTCCCATCAATAATGTTTTAGTATAAGTGAGCAAATAATTTAATTTAAAACCCATAAATCCCTCCTTTCCATTTTTATTTTTTTCCCCCTAACCTCGAACCAGACGCGAGTACTTCGGCTTCAATCTCACATAGTATTAAGGCAGTAATAAATTGTAAAATGTTAAATCACTGTAAAAACAAATGAATTCGGCTCAGTTATGCCCAAGTGGCGACCGAGCCTTTCAAATAAACGAATAAGTAAAAAAAACTTGGCGTCTCGCAGACAAAGTTGTAAATTATCTCTCAAAACGCAATACACCGATAAAAACATCACAATCTTAGTTATTTGACTACGTTTGCTTAAGAGGTGCATATTACCACACCTTCCCCTATATTATCTTATGATTCTAATCGTAGAAGAAAATCGTTATTTACTTGCAACGTTGATTGATTGATTTGTCTTTATTTAAGAGACTGTCAACTTGCAATTGCACCAATGCTTCAGAAAGTTTCAAAATCATCTAAAAATACCCCCTGTTCATTTCCAGGTGGGTTCAAATGGCTTACACGGATAAGAATTTGGTGGTTGGGAAAAGAACATTGATATATTTGTTGGTATGAACTGCTGAATTGAGAATTTCGCTGGCCGTTGTGAGTCTATGTTAGAAAATAGGTTTATTCAAGGTGGAGTTGATTTTTTTAAATAAATGTTTGTGCAATTTTCATAGAATTGTTACCTACTACAGCTTTTCCTCGTTTCACTCATGGTTTACATCTTTTTTATGTAACTTATCCAAAAAAAATATTATCCGAGCCTAAAAAGTAGTCTAAAAAATCGCTCGTATTGTATAAAAACTGATTAATTGTTTTATCAAATTATTCAAAAATACATGCCTACGGATTCACTTCATGAATCACATCCGTCACCATATCGCTCGACCACCCGTACGCATCCAGCCGCACCGCATGCAGCGTTTATTTCCCTAAATGCATTCTTCACATTTTCCGATCATCGTCACCACCATCTGCATACAATGCACGAACGAAGTGCACTGCATAGTGCATACGCACCACAACAGCGCCGACAAGGTCGTGAACATGAACATCAGCAGCGCAGTGCAAACGCCGGGTTGCGTTGAGTTGGGGTGATTGTTGATTTAGTCCCACCATCATTCTCGCTATCGCGCGACATGTTTCCGCTCAAGTGGAGTTCTACGCACACACTCCCGTCCCGCGGGTAGATTGCACCGCGGGAAAATGCATTCACGAATGATGAGAATTTATCGACAGAAGAGTATATAATTATAAACCTTTTCGACTGTTGTCGTACGTTGGTATGGTTGGTATAGACACTGAGTGCTGTTTGTCAGTCGCCGCCGCGCCAGAGTGTTTATTGTATCGGTGATTTCCCGGATAAGCTCTGCTGTCTGGTGATGGGGGGTGTGCGTAAGAAAATTCGAGAGAAATGCTCGCGGAAAATGTTTGCCGCTGAGAATGAGTGACCGACACCATACTGGCAAACAGCTGGTTGGTAATTGTGCGCAGATGCGTGCCTGGGTGTTTGTGGGGTATGTTGCCAAGGAAGGCTTGGCAGTGTTTTCGTCGAATCGCGAATGGTTATAGCAAAACAAGAATAAAAGAGTGACCGTGGTAAAGTGAGTGCAGAGGAAAACTTGGGAAAATGCTGGAACTTTGTAGTAACTGTCTGTTGGACGTCTGGAAGAGTCAGTTGCAGGGATAGCAGATTTTATATATTCGTTGTTAAACTATCTGGTAGTATTAAAAGAATTGTAATAGGTAAAATCCACCTCTAAGGGGTGAGATTGGGTCAATTTTGAATCATTTGTAGTTTAGTAAGCAATTCATATAATGTGATACTTTCTTGCTAAACTGACATTACCAGATAGAAGAGTACGTTGTATAGATATACACGTACAGTAATTGTGATCTAATGATGTTATTTTTTGTTAAGGCATATGTTTTGAAGGTTCCCACAACAGTTTTATTATTTTGAGTTTCACGGATGGTCTAGGTTGATCCAAAACTTCATGAAATGTAGGTACAGAATTTACAAGCGAAACTGTTCTCTACGAATGTATTATGATTACTCTATACGCCACAGACCAATGACCCTTCTAACAAGTAAATGGAGCATTTTATTGAACTGTATAGATGGTACAGATCTCCCAAGAACTCCTTGGAATATAAGCCTTTGTATCTACAAGCAGGCTTGTCCGTACTGAGAGCATGACAATTTTGCTCTTTGGATTTATACCATCAAGATCGTAATGAATTTGCAATCATTTATAAGTTTATCCCACAATACTCATCCTGAAACACATTTCTTCCTGTGATTCCTTAAGAAATTCTACGGAAGATTACTTCAAAGATTTCTAAGGTCATGCTTATATTTCTTCAAACCTGACCAAAATGATTGCTTGATTTTCTCCAGAGATTCCTTCAGGTATTACTTTATTTATTCAAGGATTTTCTATGGCATAGATTTGAAAATTCTCAAGCATTTTTTTGAAGTTCTCCCAGAAGTTTCTTCAATAGTTCCTCAAGGCATTGCGTTTTACAGTTCTTACATGTAACATTTCGAAGACTACTTTATTTTTTTATTTATTTCTTCAGTGGTTCTTTAAAGGATTCCTCCATTACTTTTTTGTTTCTGCAGGATTTCCTTCAGAAACTTCTCCGGGTAGTTGTGTATGGATCTCTTCAGAAATTGTATATATATTTTTTTGAGAATTTCTTCAATGGAATCTCCAGGATTTCATTCAAGGATTCCTTCAGAAAATCCTCCAGGGAGACCGCAGAATTTTATTGACGGATTTGTTCAAGAAATCCACCAGTATCATTGTATGTGATTTCCGAAAGACGTTTTTGAGAAATTTCTTTAGAAACTCCTCTAAAGAATTTACAGAAATTCCTCCTGAAATTTCTCTTCAAAACTACTTGTAGAGATCCTCCATTCTCCTAGGAAATATGCTAAGCATTCACCCAGAGATAACTTAAGAAAATGTTTCGGGAATTTTTATCTGATTTCAGAGAATGTCCAAGAATTTCTTCCAGGAGATTCACAGAGCATCTTTTTAAGGGATTTCTTGAGAAAATTATCCAAGGATTTCTTCTGGCATTTTCTAAAGAATTATTTAGTAGTTTTTGTGCAATGTCTGGAAGAGCTTCAGAAAAATTCCTGAATCTGCAGGGATCACAAAGGACATTTTAAAGATTTATTTGGAATCACAGAATCATTTTTTTTTAATGCTTGTAGGGATTTCTGCGGGAATCACTGAAAGAATTTCTCAAAGAATTCTTGAAGAAACCCTGGGAAGAATTTCCGGAAAAAAAATCTTGTAGAAATTGTAAAGAAATTATCATTATTTGTCTCGTTCTGTTCACGTGGCGATTTTCGCATTGTTTTACAACTGAAACTCGACTCTATGGTTTGCAAGAGTCTTAATTCATCCAAATGCTTATGAATTTGATGATATGATTCGAAAATTTCTGCAGAAAAGTCGAAATATCGGCACACACACGTTAAGCGATTTTTGTTTTGTTGCACTCATCGCCTGACATGCGTTTGTTGCGGAGCGCCTTTGTTACCAAAATGCACCGCTTAGGACAGTGATCCTCAGCCTAACTGTCTTTGCGGGCCAAAATTGAATTTTGAAAAGTAACTGCGGGCCGCAAGTCATTCAAAAGTTTATGCCTCGGTTTATTTTTAACAATTTTCAAGGTTCAACACAAAATATTTTTGTTTGATTTTTTGAAAAGTGTGAAGAAATAGCATTAGTTAAAATTCACGAATAAAAAGAAATACTTTATTTTTAATGTTGAACGAGAGCAAAGAACTAAATAACCTGGCGAATGTAAAACCGTGGGGTATTGGGACTCCTCGTAATTTTGAGAAATTTCAGAATGATTTGTGGGGATTTCAGCGTTTTCGGACGAAATTCCGAACAACTGCCTGGAGATACTGTTTTAGAAGTCCTTGACGATATTACTTAGTTTTTCTTAGGAAGCCAATAAGGAAAAAGCTGCAGACATGTTTTCAAGTATTTGTATCCGATTTGGAATAGATATTTTGAGAGGAGTTCCCAAAAGTTTTGCTAGGGAAATTAAATTAATCTTGTCTAATCCCTGAAGTTCTTAGCGAAATTCCGAAAGTTTGTGCAACACTTCCTTTAAAAGACATTGTAGGCAAAACATGTATAAAAAATTGAAATAGAAATGCTGAATATGAAGTAATATATACAGAATTTTTTTCGCCTATAGAAACAATATGGAAATTATTGTAATTTTATTTTAGTGAAATTAAACTAACTGCTGATAACGAGTTCTGCCACAAGTCTAAAATCCATGGCAGAGAACCTGTGAAACTTAGCATAAACATATTATTTAAGCGAAACACGTCGTTCTTAACAAAAGTTTCGAATATTTTCGAAAATTCGAAAAAGTAGCCTTTTACAATTTTTAAAACTTTCAAAAATCTTACTTCTTTTGAAAAACTCTTCATAATATTGGCAAATTTCAGTAGGTAGTATTCATTCTCATGAAAATTTTAAAATATGAGTGAAATTTCTGATTTTCATTATGGAATTTATGAGTGGGCAACTTACTAATACATTTAATCACCAGTTCACGGGCCGCACAAAACCTGATCGAGGGCCGCATGCGGCCCGCGGGCCGCTGTTTGGTGACCACTGGCTTAGGACAAACCGTTTGTTTTTCGGCGTGATCCGTTTTTAGTACCCTGGCCTGGAGAAATGCATAGATAAAAGTCTGAAAAGATCCCTAGAGAATTCTCTTGAGATATTTTGAAAGGAATTTTCGTATAAATTCCTAGGAAATATTTTTGAATCAAATTTGGGGAAAAAAGTTAACCATCAATGTTAACTTCTTTTCCCGATCAGCCTAGATAGCTGTGTAGTGTCGGTAGCGGTTGTCTCAATTGGCTAAGAATAGCACTACGGACCGCCTGATCCAGTGGTAAGAGTCCACTAAACAGGTGACGCCTAATTTATGGTGTTATGCGGCTTTATGCTTACCGTGCCAAGGAATGAATGGTTAGGGGGGTCTAATAAAAACCTAACCACAAACGGAGCCTGTGGAGAATTAGGGCGTCCTCCACAGTATTACGCCCTTACTGCGCTAACCGGAGCAATAGTGCAGTGGACCTTGTGTTTCTCCGAGATAATCAGTTGCCCTTCTTAAGTCTCAAATTTGAGGCTAAATAAGGGCGGGATTATTCAAATGTTGTAAATTAGCTTACATTACTACCTATACGGTTTCGCTTAATGCGTTTTCGCCATTGGCGTTTTATCAATTGACACCGATTTGGTTTGTCGTTGATGTTTCCTTTTGGTGTTGTGCTTGTGAAGAGTGTAATCCAGTCTAGTTTGGGTAGTGGCTACGGCTAGGAAACCTCAGATCAATTTCACCGTAAAAAGCGTGCGTGGCCCAAGTGGCTCTACTTCAAAAAGTTAATTTTCGTAGGGTAACTTCTGTATAGATTACCTTGTGAACCCAGTTTTGCTTCTTTCATTATAAATGAAGTGTCGTGCCTCGAGCATGCTATATCTTAGAATAACTTTAACAGTATGTTTCAACCTTTCCTTATGGATGCCTTCAAGCAAGCTCTTGTATTCAGCATTTTTTCGTTGATATTTGGCAGTATTGCTACGATGATTACATCATCTGAAGTAGCTCAAACATTAATTTGAGATGCTTCAGTTTGATGGTTTACTTAGGTAGTACAGTTCATGGATAACTTAACATAGAATTGCACCTAACCAATCTCTGCATGAGCAGAATTTGTCATGAGTTGACTGATTGGCATGTGTCAGATGAGGAGTCTCCATTTGACCTTCTTTGCACTTTTGAGTGTTCCTTCGCAAAATTTGCGTATTCAGGCGTCCCTGCTCAACGAACTAGGAAACCTGTACTAATTGGTTGCGACCACATTTTGTGGATAACTTGTTTCCATTGCTACTCCAAGAGAGTTTCATTGTGGTTTTGTACCTACAACGCTCTTTATTGTGGTATACCATAACTATTGCTTTGAAAGAAGCTTGTCCTCTGCGGTCTGTGCGGACTGCAAGAGGTATTCCTGAATGGAACTCTGATCTGTTCAAGTTCAAAATATCTTCGGATAAACCATTCTTTTGTATAGTTACGAATCTCTAGCTTCCGCTTAAGAATTATAGATATATAATCGACTTAGTGGGCCCTAAAAAGCTCTGCTTAATTCAAATCTCCAGGAGCAAATGGGGTTTTGTCCTATTTTTCTACAGAGGGATTTGAGCATTTCAAACATGTTTTGAACTCTTGTAGTTTTCTATGGGGTATTTTCATGGCGTGAAATTACTCTGTAGTTTTATCCCGAAAGGGTGCGTGCGTTGAATAAAGATGGAATGAGTTTCAGATTTATCTGGTTACCTCGTTCTTTCTGAAATACTTGAAACGCATTTTCGCTTATCACATCCGTGATGTTCGTCTGGCTGACATGCCTACTCATGTGAACTCACATGCCTCCCAATTTGGGATGTCCACAGTGACTCTTTTACAAAAGTTGTATATGTTTTCAAGAAAGTACTCGCTCAAACGTAGGTTTTGCGGTAATTTCGGCTGAACGGGCTCGTTTAGAAGTTAACCATTAATGTTAACTTCTTTTCCCGATCAGCCTAGATAGCTGTGTAGTGTCGGTAGCGGTTATCTCAATTGGCTAAGAATAACACTACGGACCACCTGTTCCGGGGGTAAAAATCCACCAAACAGGGAACCCCAATCCAAGGTGTCAGGCGACCCGTGCTGATGGATGAATGGTTGAGGGGGTTTAAAATATGCTCGATCTTTAACGGAGCCCGTAACGTAGGTAGATCGCCTTCATGTGTTGCGTTACGGTTCAAGATCTACCAAACCGAACCCTAGTGACATCCGGTTTGTCAAGTTGGGGTAATGTATTTTGGTAATAAGGATTCATGGTACAAAGTCCTTGTTATTGATGACAGTTTCTAAAATTGCATTTATTCTGCCTTGCTGATAGTTAAAGAATCGGACTTTGCCCACCCGAGACTACACTTGATGTTAGGAAAACAAACATGCTTTACGTATCTAACTGCGTACTAACCTATCAAGGACTGTTAAGTTCTGGTAATTCAAGGACTCACGTGCATTCTTATTGCAGAATACATTCTCTAATTTGACAGAGTCTTGCAACTAGCCTAAAGTCCCGGGTTTTTCTTTGTTGTCCTGGGACTAAACTAGAAGCAAGACATGGATGGGGCTAGAGTTCCAATGCATGGATAAATATCAGTACCACCGTTTTGTTTTTCTCAGAATACAAATAGATTGTGTTTGATTAGGGGCGCTCTTTCACTGGGATTTAAATCTCTATGATAACGGTACCTTTTCATCGCAATCGATTTCTTGCTCCTCTGGGATAACAAAACAGGAACTGTACAGAAATCGATTCTTCATTGCCTCTCAATGACAATGGAGTAGTACGACATGCACTAAATACTAAGGATACGGGTAATGCCACAAAAGATCTAAATACTGGTCGCAGTGGCTCACCCGAACAGAAAAAAAAAATTCTTGAATATTGAGGATGCTTTGGATGACGTGCCTTTCAATGTCATATTAAAAGTCGCATGACGTCACAAGCTACCTCCATTGAGCTATAGGCTCTATTTACGCTTATGCGTTTTACAGCGTCCTTTTCAGG
>NC_085138.1:58247123-58272123 GCF_035046485.1 Aedes albopictus | reverse complement strand
TTCTCAGGAATTACTTAAATGTTTTCCGTTATTCTTCTAATTTCTAAAAACATTTTCTGCAGTGCCTAGAATACATCTCAGAAAACTGGGAATTTCTGAGAATCTTTAGGGATTCTCAGGAATTATTTGAATATATTCCGCAGTACTACCGATTTCTATGAATGATAAAAATATTATCTACAGTTTCTTGAATACATCTGAGACAACTGAGAATTTCTGAGAATCTTTAGGGATTCTCAGGAAATATTTTAATATATTCCGTAGCTCTACTAATTCTATGAATGATTAAGAATATTTTCTGCAGTTTCTTGAACACCTCTCAGACACCTGGGATTCTCAGGAAATATTTAAATATATTCCGTATTACTACTAATTCTATGAATGATTAAGAATATTATCTACAGTTTCTTGAATACATCTGAGACAACTGGGAATTTCTGAGAATCTCTAGGGATTCTCAGGAATTATTTTAATATTTTCCGTTATTTTTCTAATTTCTAAAAATGGTTGAGAACATTTTCTGCAGTTACTAGAATACATCTCAGATATCCGGGAATTTCTGAGAATCTCTAGGGATTCTCAGGAATTATTCAAATATATTCGATTATTCTACTAATTTCCTAAAATTATTTAGAATATTTTCTGCAGTTTCTAGAATACATCTCAGATAACTGGGAATTTCTGAGAATCTCTAGGGATTCTAAGGAATTATTTTAATATTTTCCGTTATTCTTCTAATATCTTAAAATGATTGAGGATATTTTCTGGATTCTCAGGAATTATTTCAATATTTTCCGTTATTTTTCTAATATCATAAAATGATTGAGAATATTTTCTGCAGTTCCTAGAATACATCTCATATAACTGGGAATTTCTGAGAATCTCTAGGGATTCTCAGGAATTATATAAATGTTTTCCGTTATTCTTCTAATTTTTTAAAATGAATGAGAATATTTTCTGCAGTTCCTAGAATACATATCAGATAACTGGGAATTTCTGAGAATCTCTAGGGATGCTCAGGAATTATTTTAATATTTCCCGTTATTTTTCTAATATCTAAAAGTGATCTATATATATAAAAATGAGTTTGAAGTTCCTTTGAGGCAACAAAACTCAAGAACGGGTGGACCGATTAGCATGAGTCTTGCATAATTCGATTCGTATTCGTGGTGGCTGTGTTTATATGTACAAAAAGTTACGAAAATCCACTAGAAAAGTAAGAAAATTGATAGAAAAATGATTTTTCATGAGCTGGGAAGAAAATCAGCACGAACTAAATGAAACCAATCTAGAGTGCGGGGCATAAATGAGCTAAATAAATGTCAAACCACCGCAGCAAGGGCAATACAAAGTTTGCCGGGACAGCTAGTTGAGAATATTTTCTGCAGTTCTTAGAATACATCTCAGATAACTGGGATTTTCTGAGAATCTCTAGGGATTCTCAGGAATTATATATGTTTTCCGGTATTCTTTTTATTGCTTAAAATAATTGAGAATATTTTCTGCAGTTCCTAGAATACATCTCAGATAATTGGGAATTTCTGAGAATCTTTAGGGATTCTCAGGAATTATTTGAATATATTCCGCAGTACTACTGATTTCTATAAATGATGAAAATATTATCTACAGTTTCTTGAATACATCTGAGACAACTGGGAATTTCTGAGAATCTCTAGGGATTCTCAGGAATTATTTTAATATTTTCCGTTATTTTTCTAGTATCTAAAAATGATTGAGAATATTTTCTGCAGTTCCTAGAATACATCTCAGATAACTGGGAATTTCTGAGAATCCTTAGGGATTCTCAGGAATTCTTTTAATATTTTCCGTTATTTTTCTAATTTCTAAAAAATGATTGAGAACATTTTCTGCAGTTCCCAGAATACATCTCAGATATCTGGGAATTTCTGAGTATCTCTAGGGATTCTCAGGAATTATATAAATGTTTCCGTTATCCTTCTAATCTCTAAAAATTATTGAGAATATTTTCTGCAGTTCCTAGAATACATCTCAGATAACTGGGAATTTCTGAGAATCTCTAGGAAGTATCTCTAGGGATTCTCAGGATTTATTTTAATATATTTTCTAATAATACTGATTTAAAAATGTTTGAGAATATTTTCTGCAGTTTCTTGAACACCTCTCAGATAACTGAGAATTCCTGAGAATCCTTAGGGATTCTTAGGAAATATTTTAACATATTCAGAAGTTCTACTAATTCTATGAATGATTAAAAAAAATTTCTGCAGTTCCTAGAATACATCTCAGATAACGGGGAATTTCTGAGAATCTCTGGGATTTTCAGGAATTATTTTAATAATTTCCGTTATTTTTATAATTTCTAGAAATGATTGAGAATATTTTCTGCAGTTCCTAGAATACATCTCAGATAACTGGGAATTTCTGAGAATCTCTAGGGATTCTCAGGAATTATTTTAATATTTTCCGTTATTTTTCTAATTTCTAAAAAATAATTGAGAACATTTTCTGCAGTTCCCAGAATACATCTCAGATATCTGGGAATTTCTGAGAATCTCTAGGGATTCTCAGGAATTATATAAATGTTTCCGTTATCCTTCTAATCTCTAAAAATTATTGAGAATATTTTCTGCAGTTCCTAGAATACATCTCAGATAACTGGGAATTTCTGAGAATCTCTAGGAAGTATCTCTAGGGATTCTCAGGATTTATTTTAATATATTTTCTAATAATACTGATTTAAAAATGTTTGAGAATATTTTCTGCAGTTTCTTGAACACCTCTCAGATAACTGAGAATTCCTGAGAATCCTTAGGGATTCTTAGAAAATATTTTAACATATTCAGAAGTTCTACTAATTCTATGAATGATTAAAAAAATTTCTGCAGTTCCTAGAATACATCTCAGATAACGGGGAATTTCTGAGAATCTCTGGGATTTTCAGGAATTATTTTAATAATTTCCGTTATTTTTATAATTTCTAAAAATGATTGAGAATATTTTCTGCAGTTCCTAGAATACATCTCAGATAACTGGGATTTTTTGAGAATCTCTAGGGATTCTCAGGAATTACATAAATGCTTTCCGTTATTCTTCTAATTTCTAAAAATTATTGAGAACATTTTCTGCAGTGCCTGGAATACATCTCAGAAAACTGGGAATTTCTGAGAATCTTTAGGGATTCTCAGGAATTATTTGAATATATTCCGCAGTACTACTGATTTCTATGAATGATAAAAATATTATCTACAGTTTCTTGAATACATCTGAGACAACTGGGAATTTCTGAGAATCTCTAGGGATTCTCAGGAATTATTTTAATATTTTCCGTTATTTTTCTAGTATCTAAATATGATTGAGAATATTTTCTGCAGTTCCTAGAATACATCTCAGATATCTGGGAATTTCTGAGAATCTCTAGGGATTCTCAGGAATTATTCAAATATATTCGATTATTCTACTAATTTCTTAAAATTATTTAGAATATTTTCTGCAGTTTCTAGAATACATCTCAGATAACTGGGAATTTCTGAGAATCTCTAGGGATTCTTAGGAATTATTTTAATATTTTCCGTTATTCTTCTAATATCTAAAAATGATTGAGGATATTTTCTGGATTCTCAGGAATTATTTTAATATTTTCTAATTTTTAAAAATGATTGAGAACATTTTCTGCAGTTCCTAGAATACATCTCAGATAACCGGGAATTTCTGAGAATCTCTTGGGATTCGCAGGAATTATTTTAAAATTTTCCGCTATTCTTCTAATTTCTTAAAATGATTGAGTAGATTTTCCGCAGTTCCTAGAATACATCTCAGATAACTGGGAATTTCTGAGAATCTCTAAGGATTCCCAGGAATTACTTAAATATATTCAGTTATTCTTCTGATTTCTAAAAATAAATGAGAATATTTGCTACTGTTACATCTCAGATAAATGGAAATTTCACAGGATTCCCAGGAATTATTTTTATATATTCCGTTATTCAACTAATTTTTAAAAATGACTGAGAATATCTGAGAATCTCTGAGCATTCTCATTTTCCGTTATTATTATTTTTAAAAATGATTGGGAATATTTTCTGAAGTTACTAGAACACATCTTAGTTAAGAGGGAATTTCTGATGGAACTCCTGGAGGAATCCCTGAGAGAACTCCTGAATTAATCCCTGATGGAACTACTGAAGAAATCCCTGAAGGAACTCCTGGAGGAATTCTTGACGAAACTTCTGATTGAGCTCCTGAAGGAACTGCTGGTGGAATCTCTGAAGGAATTCCTGATGGAACTCCTGGATGAATCGTTGAAGAAACTCCTGGAGGAATCTCTTGAAGAACTCCTGGAGGAATCCCTGCAGGAACTCCTGGAGGAATCCTTGAAGGAACTCCTGGAGGAATCCCTGCAGGAACTCCTGGAGGAATCCCTGAAGGAACTCTTGGAAGAATCCTTGAAGAAACTCCTGGAGGAATCCCTGCAGGAACTCCTGGAGGAATCCCTGAAGGAATTCCTGGAGGAATCCCTGAAGGAACTCCTGGAGGAATCCCTGAAGGAACTCCTGGAGGAATCCCTGAAGGAACTCCTGGAGGAATCCCTGAAGGAACTCCTGGAGGAATCCCTGAAGGAACTCCAAGAGGAATCCCTGAAGGAACTCCTGGAGGAATCCCTGAAGGAACTCGTGGAGGAATCCCTGAAGGAACTCCTGGAGGAATCCCTGCAGGAACTCCTGGAGGAATCCCTGAAGGAACTCCTGGAGGAATCCCTGAAGGAACTCCAGAAGGAATCCCTGAAGGAACTCCTGGAGGAATCCCTGAAGGAACTCCTGGAGGAATCCCTGAAGGAACTCCTGGAGGAATCCCTGAAGGAACTCCTGGAGGAATCCCTGAAGGAACTCCTGGAGGAATCCCTGAAGGAACTCCTGGAGGAATCCCTGAAGGAACTCCTGCAGGAATCCATGAAGGAACTCCTGCAGGAATCCATGAAGGAACTCCTGGAGGAATCCCTAAAGGAACTCCTGGAGGAATCCCTGTAGGAACTCCTGGAGGAATCCCTGAAGGAACTCCTGGAGATATCCCTGAAGGAACTCCTGGAGGAATCCCTGAAGGAACTCCTGGAGGAATCCCTGAAGGAACTTCTGGAGGAATTTTTGACGAAACTTCTGATTGAGCTCCTGAAGGAACTGCTGGTGGAATCTCTGAAGCAACTACTGAAGGAATTCCTGAAGGAACTCCTGAAGGAACTCCTGGAGGAATCCCTGAAGGAACTCCTGGAGGAATCCCTGAAGGAACTCCTGGAGAAATCCCTGAAGGAACTCCTGGAGGAATCCCTGAAGGAACTCCAGAAGGAATCCCTGAAGGAACTCCTGGAGGAATCCCTGAAGGAACTCCTGGAGGAATCCCTGAAGGAACTCCTGGAGGAATCCCTGAAGGAACTCCTGGAGGAATCCCTGAAGGAACTCCAAGAGGAATCCCTGAAGGAACTCCTGGAGGAATCCCTGAAGGAACTCCTGGAGGAATCCCTGAAGGAACTCCTGGAGGAATCCCTGAAGGAACTCCTGGAGGAATCCCTGAAGGAACTCCTGGAGGAATCCCTGAAGGAACTCCTGGAGGAATCCCTGAAGGAACTCCTGGAGGAATCCCTGAAGGAACTCCTGGAGGAATCCCTGAAGGAACTCCTGGAGGAATCCCTGAAGGAACTCCTGGAGGAATCCCTGAAGGAACTCCTGGAGGAATCCCTGAAGGAACTCCTGGAGGAATCCCTGATGGAACTCCTGGAGGAATCCCTGAAGGAACTCCTGGAGGAATCCCTGAAGGAACTCCTGGAGGAATCCCTGATGGAACTCCTGGAGGAATTCCTGAAGGAACTCCTGGAGGAATCCCTGATGGAACTCCTGGAGGAATTCCTGATGGAACTCCTGGAGGAATCCCTGATGGAACTCCTGGAGGAATCCCTGATGGAACTCCTGGAGGAATTCCTGATGGAACTCCTGGAGGAATCCCTGATGGAACTCCTGGAGGAATTCCTGATGGAACTCCTGGAGGAATTCCTGATGGAACTCCTGGAGGAATCCCTGATGGAACTCCTGGAAGAATCCCTGATGGAACTCCTGGAGGAATCCCTGATGGAACTCCTGGAGGAATCCCTGATGGAACTCCTGGAGGAATCCCTGATGGAACTCCTGGAGGAATCCCTGAAGGAACTCCTGGAGGGATCCCTGAAGGAACTCCTGGAGGAATCCCTGAAGGAACTCCTGGAGGAATCCCTGATGGAACTCCTGGAGGAATCCCTGAAGGAACTCCTGGAGGAATCCCTGAAGGAACTCCTGGAGGAATCCCTGAAGGAACTCCTGGAGGAATCCCTGATGAAACTCCTGGAGGAAACCCTGAAGGAACTCCTGGAGGAATCCCTGATGAAACTCCTGGAGGAAACCTTGAAGGAACTCCTGGAGGAATCCCTGAAGGAACTCCTGGAGGAATCCCTGAAGAAACTCCTGTAGGAATCCCTTAAGAAACTCCTGGAGAAATCCCTGAAGGAACTCCTGGAGGAATCTTTGAAGGAACTCCTTGAGGAAACCCTGAAGGAACTCTTTGAGAAATCGCTGATAGAATCCCTAAAGGAATTCCTGGAGGAATCCCAGGAATCCTTGAAAGAACTTCTAGAGGAATCCCTGAAGCAACTCCTGGAGGAAGCCCTGAAGGATTTCGGTGAGGTATCCCTACAGGAGCAATTTAAGGAATCCCTTAAGTAACTTCTATAGGATTATTTGAAGGAATCCCTTATGGAACTCCTAGTGGAATCCCTACAGAACTCCTGATGGAATCCATGGAGAAATTTTTGAAACATATCAATGAGAAATCCTTGAAAAAGAACATCTCGGTGAATCCCTAAAGAAACATCTGTATGAATTCATGCAAAAAATCCAGGAGGAATCCCTGAAAGAATTCCTATCTGGTGGAATTCCTGCAGAAATTCTGAAGGAACTAGAATTTCTAGGAAAATCCCTGATGGACTTCCAGTATACTCCCGGAAGACGTGTTGGGAGATACATTTTGAAGACTTTTAAAACCAAAGCTTTTTCTGTAATCGTAAATATAGTTTTTCTAGCATTTAAGCCATTTATATTGTATTTTTAGTTTTATAATGATAAATTAATTGAAATAAATAAGTTTTCATGAACAAAAAAAGTTTTTGTTTATTTTACAAAACAAATAAAATTAGAGAAAAGAAAAATAAACAAAATTCAGCCTAGTAGAGATCTGCTAGACAGCTACTCGATTTCTAGTACCCTTGTCTAGTAGATATCTATGAGATATCGACTAGAAAGCGGGCGAAATTGTTTTCGCCCGATTTGAGGTAGACAAAAATGTTGCACTGGAGGAAGATTTCTATGCGACTGGTAGTAGATATCTGCTTAAATGTCTACTAGATATTTTATTTTGTCTAGTAGATACCTACTAGATTTCTAGTTGGAATATCCGAGCGGGTATTAGCCTGTGCGCGCAGGCGTAGTCGACATATGAATGACACTAACGAGTGGAGCTTTTTTGTCGATCATATTTAAAGCTTTCAACAGTGTTCGACATTCGATGAGAAAATCTTATTGGAATCGTAAACAACAGCTTTTCCCATTAAATTCTCATTGACTGAAATGTAATTTAACCGTTATTTTGTAGTTGAAAATATGATTTTTTTTTTCACGCGAAAATCGTTTTTTTTCGTAAACCGTGGGATGGACGTACTTCGGACATATTGCGCTGGATAGAGGGCCAGATCTGCTGTCCAATGCATTACGTCCGCGTTATGTTTCACATATTTATTTGAAGAAAAAAATATTGTTTCAACCGTGACGACAATAGACTAACGTGAAGGTAAGTAATGCATCAACGATTATCATTAGTTACATGAAACAATAATTTGAGATCAAATTAGATTAGAATTAACAGAATTAATTAGAAACAATTACGGCAAGTATAACAATAGCTGGAAATTCAATCCTTTTTTGTCGTTAATTCAATGCAAAACTGCAAACTAGAACGGTGATTTTTTTTCAACGGTTGGAAGTTTAATTTACTTATTTATTTATTGTTATGACCTCCATCTAACAAAATGTCATCAATTAATTAGTTAATAAGGGGATTCACTTGACAGCGTAAACCACTTATTAAAGTATATTCTGATTAAAGGTCGCGATCGCCAAGGCAATCTTTGATTATTTCATTCACAATTTCATGAAACATTTCAAATAACAGAAAATCATGGCTTACGCAGCAATTTAAACTGTTTAGTGAGTCCTCTTAATAATTAATTAGTTTTGTACTGTTCATTTTAATTCCGCCCTCTAATGTTTATCTTTTGACTGATACGCGTATTTAGACTACTACTTATAATCTTCCTCATTGTCTCCTCTAAGCAGAATATCCTCTTCGAATGAGTGTATTGTGGATTTTGCACCAAATCGGTGTCGGAAATAACTTCATTGACTTCCGCTGCCTTTCTTATGCGTTAAACATAACGTCGGAAGTAGTGCGCTGTATAGCAAATCTGATGCTTTATTCAGCGCACTACTTCCGACGTTATGTTTAACGCACAGGAAAAGCAGCGGAAGTCAATGAAGTTACTTCCGACACCAATTTGGTGCAAAATCCACAATACACTCATTCGAAGAGGATATTCTGCTTAGAGGAGACACTGAGGAAGATTATAAGTAGTAGTCTAAATACGCGTATCAGTCAAAAGATAAACATTAGAGGGCGGAATTAAAATGAACAGTACAAAACTAATTAATTATTAAGAGGACTCACTAAACAGCAGGGATGGAAAATAGTGAGGAATGCAGCTGATTAGACACAAACGCAAAGCTATCCTACTCGTGAACAACAGAAGCCAGAATATATTCGCACTTCCTTCACTCGCGAGCTAACGAAGCTGGTTGCACTCGTGATTGATTCGTGAAGCAGCTCTGAACATTTTTCAATTTTGTGAAAAAACGAATTTACACGGCCGACAGATTAACTTTTCAGGAACAATAAAGCACAAAACACTACTATCTGATGGATACTTACTTGTTTTGCCATTAAAATCGCACTAAAATGCAATTCCCGCATCTCCACTTGTTCTTCGCGAATAAAAATTCATGAGTGTTTTTGTTTTTGTTTTGCTTCATACTCGTGAAGCAAGCGAGTGCGAATAAACCCACACACGGCTTACTCTCGGCACCGTGAGTAAACCGTTTGTTGCTTTTACACTCGCGAGTTGATTCACGATGAGAGTCTTTCCATCTCTGCTAAACAGTTTAAATTGCTGCGTAAGCCATGATTTTCTGTTATTTGAAATATTTCATGAAATTGTGAATGAAATAATCAAAGATTGCCTTGGCGATCGCGACCTTTAATCAGAATATACTTTAATAAGTAGTTTACGCTGTCAAGTGTGTTCGGACGATTTGCCTTTAGCGCGTACACACAAATATTGATAGCAGCTTTATTCTCGGTAGCAGCTTCAATGCTGAAATCCACTTTATTTAGATTAAAGATATTTACAAATAATAATAAAATATTTACAGTTTGGTGCCCATTTCACGCTCTTCAAAGGAATCGACTTCTCTATCACTTCACTCTTAACAACTGATTCCTTCTATCGATCACTGTTGCCAGTTTCACAAAAACCCGTCACAACATACCCCCACACGTGAAACAGGTAACGCGTCCTAATAATCAGTTGCCGTTTTCACATGGAATTGCTAAAAATCTCTAGCAGTACCGTACCGCAGCGACACAACAGCTCGAAGTTGGCAGACTGATGAATGGAAAAGTGTTTATATTCATCAGCCACCGGGATCGAAGATAACAAGCACAATTTTTATTTCTATTGTTAACGCGCTCCCCAGGCCATGTGTATGTTCGTCACAGCACCTCTCACAGAACAGAAATTGATCGACTCTTTGTCCCTCCGCGCGTTTTTCGGGTGCATACATTTTCAGTTTCGGATAGTCTATAATTCCGTGATCACGGATCAACATTGTTTGATTATCTGCCGATTGCAGGGATGGCACATCTTCCGTGCTAGTTTCTCCTTTTACGACAACGTTTTGTCTATTCGTTTGCAATGTTGTGGATGGGTGCATGATTTCAACTGCTTTGCCATACTGCCCACAGTCAGATTGCGAAAATGGTTCGACAGACTTACAAACAGCTGTTTCACAATGTAAATTATTCAACTCTTCCCTTTTTGCGCAATATTTCAGTTGAATTCTTCTCATTCCTTCTTCATATTCCCTCTCGATTTCAGCCAATTCCCTGTCGTACTCTTCATCGATGCGCTTCCTCTCCTCCTCCCAATAGCTCCGTCACTGGTTGCTCTCCTCGAGCTGTTCAAGCTTCCGCATTGTTCTCTCCATACTGCACTTTCTGCACCGTGACCGTAGAAGTTCGCTTCAAACTCATTGAAGTTTGTTCGGACGATTTGCCTTTAGCGCGTACACACAAATATTGATAGCAGCTTTATTCTCGGTAGCAGCTTCAATGCTGAAATCCACTTTATTTAGATTAAAGATATTTACAAATAATAATAAAATATTTACAGTTTGGTGCCCATTTCACGCTCTTCAAAGGAATCGTCCTCTCTATCACTTCACTCTTAACAACTGATTCCTTCTATCGATCACTGTTGCCAGTTTCACAAAAACCCGTCACAACAAAGTGAATCCCCTTATTAACTAATTAATTGATGACATTTTGTTAGATGGAGGTCATAACAATAAATAAATAAGTAAATTAAACTTCCAACCGTTGAAAAAAATCACCGTTCTAGTTTGCAGTTTTGCATTGAATTTCCAGCTATTGTTATACTTGCCGTAATTGTTTCTAATTAATTCTGTTAATTCTAATCTAATTTGATCTTAAATTATTTTTTCATTTAACTAATGATAATCGTTGATGTATTACTTACCTTCACGTTAGTCTATTGTCGTCAAGGTTGAAACAATATTTTTTTCTTCAAATAAATATGTGAAACATAACACGGACGTAATACTAATGCATTGGACAGCAGATCTGGTCCTCTATCCAGCGCAATATGTCCAAAGTACGTCCATCCCACGGTTTACGAAAAAAAAACGATTTTCGCGTGACAAAAAAAATCATATTTTCAACTACAAAATAACGGTTAAATTGAATTTCAGTCAATGAGAATTCAATGAGAAAAGCTGTTGTTTACGATTCCAATAAGATTTTCTCATCGAATGTCGAACACTGTTGAAAGCTTTAAATGATCGACAAAAAAGCTCCACTCGTTAGTGTCATTCATATGTCGACTACGCCTGCGCGCACAGGCTACGTGAAGCGAGCAATTGCGCATCAGATTGCATGTTCTGTCTTCTGTCACGTCTTTTGTTGTAAATCTTAAGTGTCCACCTGACCCGGGTGGCTGATTGTTTGCTTTCCACGCGGAGTGAGCAATAGCGCTTAAGTTTGTATTATGTTGTCGCGTCTTTAATAGTAAATACTGGCTGTACCCGGCAAACTTTGTCTTGCCTACTGCGTTTTTTTGACGTTTCAAGTCCCTAGCCAAGCGCCCAAGTCCCCATTCAAAATGTATGAAACCCCGATTTTCAAAAACTCTCAATTTTCCTATGTTTTAGGCCTCATAAACCTTCCTTGGGTGAAAAATAACTGAACAAAACTTAGACGACCCAAATCGGATCACCCGTTCGCAAGTTATGCGCGGTCCCACGTATGCCACTGCATTTTTATATATATAGATAGATTAAACGATCACCTGACGTGGGTGGTCGATTGTTTGCTTTCCGCGTGATGCGAACAATAGCACTTTGTTGCTTCATTTGTAGTAAATATTGAGCAACCACCTGACGAGGGTGGTTGGTTGTTTGCTTTCCGCGTGAAGCGAACAACATCACTGCAGTCTGCACGGCACACTGCAACTTCAAAAGGTCATATTACTTATCAAAGTGAATCCTGACCCAACGCGTTGCAACGATACCTGCCCTACTAACAATCACTCCTTCCTGCAGCCTTTGGTGGAGACGTGCGGTAAACGCCAACTTTCACATAACAAAGGTTGCTATTTACATTCCTTCACTCTTCCAACCTGACTGCAAGGACGTGGCCGGCGCCGTTATTGTACCGTTAAAGAAAGCCTCTGAATCGTGCACAGTCAGTGAGAATGTTGACCACTCCCAGTCAATTGTTCAGTTGATTCATTGAGCAACTGTCATTGGTTCGGGTCAATGACGGAGTAGCAACCATAGATATGTGCAGTCAGTCTAATGTCGAATTCGTTTTTGATTCAGTTCCAACCTGGGTTGGAACTGGATGAGATCACAGTTTCAACCCCAACCCGACTTCGGTTTCGCTTGTACTAAAGTTTGTTTGAGTTTGTTTGACGTTTGTTTGTTTACACATTTTCCGCCAATCCAGTTCCAACCCAGGTTCAAAAACGAATTCGACATAAGCTAAGCTAAGCTAATGAGAACGTACTAGCAGCAAATAAAATGATGGAAAACCGATATATAAAGTAGGTATTGAAGCGCACAGGTGCGCGATCTACAGTAAATGATCAAGAATCACGAATAACATATGAAAGGAACTTTGGACACTTAAAAAATATCACCCCATCAACATCTGACACAACATTGCAATGTTGTGCAATGCAACTCCAATGCATTGGAGTTGAGTTAGAATAAGTTAATAGTACCATTACCGTATATCCAGTTCGAATGAACCAATAAATGCCAACATGTATCGAATGATGAAGAATCAGAGATGTTCGGCTTTTCTCAATTCGGCGGATGATCTGACTGGCCGGATTGCATGTACGTACGCGAATAAAAAAAAGGGTTTCAGGGGATGTTTAGTGCAGTGTCTCGGAGTGTTTCAGTTCGCTGGAGTCCGTGGGTACGGTTCGATTTTTTAGTGATTGTATTCCAGTGGGTCCTGGTGTGCCAAGCTGGTGGTGTTTACGCTAGTGTCCGTTGCCTCCGATTTAGTTGCCTGATTGCGAACCGGACGAAAACTTAGAGAACCGCATTGGCGGTTGAAATGACGATTCCGCTAGTATTACCGGGTTAACGCGTGTGTAAAAATAATTCATCCGCGTAGTGTCAGTGAGGAGTGTTTAGTGCATACTAGAAAGAAAGCGAGACACGATCGGCCAACGAAATGGAACTTGGTGAGATCCTTCTGATTAATTTGTGTTCACTATACATATTGTTATATGATCATTTATGTTTGTAATGTGTGTTCACTATTCTAACCATCTTATCATCTATCGGAAGCCATTTCAGTTCTGCACGCTTTCTAAGTTGATGATAAGACTTAGGGCCGATTTATTCACCTCCGTTTAACTTGTAAAACTGGTTTACCTATATGGCTAGTTTCCACTTCGTACGTACTGTGCAAAAAGATAGGACAAGTAATGGTCAAGTAATGATTCCGCTTCAAAATTACTTGAGCGGTTCGCAGATGGCAAGTAAGGATAAAAGTGTAACACTCATAACGCCTCCCGTGCGAATCAAATGGAGCTGTCACTTTTCCTTGCGGAAAAATTGTCCGCGCTATTATTCTGTAAGAAAAAGTAACGTTTCTCCCCATACTGGATCAGTTGTCAAAATTACTTGCGGAAAAAGAGGGAATTTTATTTGAGCGCTCTACTTGCCAACACGAAAATTAGCTATACAGTGAAACCAGGTTTAATGCCCAAGTGGGGGTGAAAAAAAAAACATAAAAATGCTTGCAAGGACTTGGCCAGGTGTGTGAAGAAGCGTGGGCTTATACTTATATACTTAGAACTCTATCCACGATTTGTGCAAGTGTTCATGCTATGCTATGCCAAGTGCTATGCTATCTGCTACATCGGATAATAAATAATCAGATTTCTGAGGACTATCTGGCAATGGCAATGGCTTGCTTATTACTGGCTTGCATTACTTATTAAATTATAAAACATTGTACTACATACACTGTAATTTTGAAAGAATTGATATTCTAAAACTACTATTATGAAAAATCTGTGTAGAAATAGGATATGATTGTAATTTCAATTGGATAGACTCCATTTTTCTGAGTATTATGTGATTTTATTGCGTTCCAATTCCTTTGTTGTGATGGTTAAATAAACACAATAGTTATATTTTCGTGGATAGAATGACAGTTTAATCGTTAAAATGACAGTTCGGTCCGAACAAAAAATTTTCCCCATACATGAGCATGAGCATGAGCATGAGCATGAGCATAGATGACCGCACAATTCGTAGTTGCTACTCCGTGATTGACCAGAGCAATCGAAATTGCACAAGGAACCAAAGAATAGGGCTTGGGACTAGCTTACTATTCTCAATGTACACAGTTCGAGAGCTCTCAACTTTCATAAGGTCAATAACGGCGCCGGCCACGTCCTTACGGTCATCGAGGATGGGAGGGAATGTTAGTAAGACAAACGTTGTTAAAAAGACCGCGAATCGCTGCATCTCCACGTTTGTCTCAGGAAGGAATTTTTTTGTTAGTAGGGTAAGGTACATTGTCAGTCCGGGAGTCACCTATGGTTGGTGATATGATTTGACAATGGATCAATATACACAAACCGCCGTTAACAATCGACCACTTTTCGACGCAAGAACTAGCCAAAAAGGAAATTCTATCGCGCGTCTCCACTCCACTAGGGAGCAGAGACCTTTAGTCTATTCCACACAGAAATACACTGAACGCGACTCACTTGTCGGCGCCCGGATTTTTTTTTTCTCGACCGGCGAGCCCGAACTGTCATTTTCCACTCTTTTGTGTTAATGCAAAAAAAAAAAAAAAATATTTATTATCCACTAAAAGTGTATTGGGAAGTAGCGCCGACGGAAAGCGAAAAATTCGGAACCGACTCGAGCCACGACGCGTCCACCGCACACTTCGTCCCGTCGTCGGAGCCCCGCAGAGAAGAAAAAATCGCAAAAATCTAACAAAGCAAGCGCGCGAAGCTTTGCTGCTGCCGAACTACCGCACACTACTGACTGCTTGGCGTCCCGTCGTCGTCGTCGGAGCCCCGCCAAGAGAAGAAAAAAAAATTGCAAAAATCTAGCAAAGCCAGCGCGCGAAGCTTTGCTGCTGCCGAACTACCGCACACTACTCCCGAACAAAAAATTTTCCCCATACAAACTTTAAATGCATTTATGAAAAAGGTCCCGGACACCAAAATTTGTGAACATTTGGATTTCGACTAATTTTTGGACGGAGATCCCGTTTATGATATAATCTGGATACCCCTAAGGAGCCCAATTGCAATTTTTGTTGAAAGCGATAACCGATTAGTTTTTACTTTATATTGGGCCACAATAATGATAATATGAAGGATTTGAGTCAGTGTCAGAGTACGAAAGCGCGAGTAATCACAATCTGCATAACACTAACATAATATATCGCATTTAGTTCACCACTGGACTATCGCACTAGTTTTCACAAGTGCGAAAACGCAAATAAAAGTGCGCGATTGCATCCAATCAACTTGATGTCTTCAGAGCACTTATTCAGCATACATCAAAGAAATAGTGCGCCGAAAACATAAATTTGATTTGATGCAATCGCGCAGTTTTATTTACGTTTTCGCACTTATGAAGACTCAGTGCGCTGTCCAGTGGTGAACTAAATGCGGTATATCAACTATCTATATATCAAAGATAACAATTTACCTTGCTATTTCTTTGATGTACGAATTTTACCAAGCATTATCAAGCAGTTCAATAAAAAAATTCACACACAAAGAATTTGATCGAGAATCTTGAAAAAAAAATCAGTTTTTGTCAAGGTCATCTTCTGAACTAAGAATAAAAATTCAATAGCTATAAGCACCTGGAGTTCTAACACTATCTTGACTGAGAACTATCAGCATCTCCAGATGCATATCGAGGAATAGTTAATCGAACATGTCCCAACCCAAACCGGACACTCCTTAGCGGAAGACGGACGCATTATTGACAGAACAGGGAATAAAGAAACGATAAACACTGACTGCCAAACACATTCAGGCTGGCTGGCACTCGCGCACGACACAGACTCATCGCTGAAAAATGCACCACTTCCCCACCACCCCCCCAAAGCCTTCCGTGGCCGCGACTCTTCTGCCGTGCTGCTAATTGGCCATGTTTGGTGTTGCTGCTTGTTGAGATGGATATTCGTCTCGATCATAAAGTAATGTTCGAATACGCGAGGCAATCTCGAAAGTAAAAACTATTACACAATACGTGATAATAAGGGCGTATCGCCATACCCAATCTTTGCAGATTTTTTTCTTTTTTATCAGGCGGACACTTTTTTACACTCGCGGACTACGGAACCCTCGCAACAACAATGGCCTTCCCATTTTTTTTTTTCGACAATAATAAATTTTCAACAATGTCCTTTTAAAGGCACAATACGAGCACAAATACACACAAGCGGGCGGCGAAAAAATGTCTTCCGTTCTAGAAAGGGTCGGGTCATTTTTTCACATTTTCGAGTCTAATTCGCACACGCTTACCTTTTTTCCTCGATTTTAGTTCGCTTTTCCGATCACATTAGTCCGCTTCTTTTATCGCACGAAATTTGCACTTTTCTATCATCCTGGGATGCGTCGAAAATGTGAGCCTTCTTCTCTTCTAGCAAAGATGGACCAGTTTTCACCAAAAGCACACAGAACAATCCAATCCTCCGAAAATCGTCCGGACACCGTTCGGTTTAGAATTCACTATCGAAGTTCTACTATTCTCGATCCACACTTCTTTCTTATCTCCGGGAAACGATCTCCGACGAAAACGCACCGTCGAACATGGGACCGAAAATCCACCAAACTGAAAAAATCGCTTCTTTTTCACAGTAAAATGCCTCGCGCTCACGATCTTCCTCCATTCGCTGCTACTGCTGCTGCGGCGACGACTTGATGCATAAAATTTTGCTCTTTTCTTTTGTTTTCTGGTTGCGTACCGAAACTCACATCAATGAAAAAACCGAAAATCCTCTCTCACGGCTGCTCAAGTTCAACGCAAAACTCTCTTCTTTTGGCTCTGTTTTTGTCGCGATATGTTGCGTTTGCCGCTTCTAGTAATCCTACATTATAGAGATCTGCGGAGGCGGCCATTGTAAGCCAATCGTGCAGAAAGAACTGTCAAAGTGTGAGCCAAATGAACAGGCTGATCGTTCGTAAGAAGGCGTCGATTGAACGGTATTGCAATCCGAACTAAATAAATTAAAATTATTTATTTTTAATATCGACAAATTGACGGTATATGTAAGTTTAGTAAAAAGATAGAATTTAATTAATTCTGCTTTCAAAAGCTCAAGCTTATGACGAAACTTTTGTTGCTGCACTTCTCGAAAAAACTTTCATTGCTGCTTCTTGCTTCAGTTCTGCCGATTAACACTTTGCAATAAATTTCAGATTTCATCGATTGCTCCGCTATTTTTTCAAAATTTTGAAAAAAAATTTTTAAAATTAGAAAATGTAAACAAAACAACTTGAACCACTACGAAGTCACGCACAAAGTTTGAACATCTAGCTTTGCAGCAAGTGTTGGCAGCTGATGCAAACAAAATGAACAGCGTTGCCGAATCGACATATGTAACTTCCGCTTATCTCTATGTAGAGGATTTCTAGCCGCTTCTTCTGACGGTCGATCTTTTCAGAACCTTTTCAGTTCGGGGGCAGTGTTGTCAGGTGTTGTCGTAGGCGCTCTGAAAATTAGAAAGTATTTTTTAAATAATACATCTTACATCAAGCTATAAACGTAAGAAGAAGTATAAGAAGCATTTATCAATATGGAAATGATATTTTTAATTAAATAGCAATAATAGCAAAAAAATAGCTGGCAAACCAAATCTCAGTGATATTTACCTCCACTATATTCCACTACGCAACACTATTGGCAACACGGCATATTGCCGAAAATCGCAGCTCGCAAGCTACGGAAATCTGAGACCCCACTGTGTTGTCAACTCCTGTCTTCCTCTTCTTCGTTTGCCGATGGAGAGGCTGATAAAAAAAAACGCAATCGACAAAACGAACGACACCGCCGATTTTTTTCGCGACTGCAAATTGCAGTTCAGTTATCGCTGAACGATTGCGAACAAGGTTCGCAATGTATGCTTACTGCACCACAGCTGGATAAGGTAAATCGCGAACACACTTCCAAATTAAAAACTGAGATTTTTCCTGCCGAAATTAGAAATTAACCGCACATCACAAAATCACTCGCTGAGATGAGACTAGCTGGCTCTGGCTGCTTCTGATCTGATCGAACCGAACTGCATCCATGTGCGAGAGCGATTTTGAAGCCATCACGGATGGAGGAGAAGAAGGAACGTCAAAAAATTTCTCTCACACGTCCAGTGTTGCCATCACCAATTGGCTGCGTTCGTACAATACACTGAAAACCGCTTCGCAGTGATTAAATACCGCTTTAAAAAAAACCGGCTACTTGTAAATCCAGCTTTTTACGCTATAGTGAGGGATGATTCATTTTTGACGGATCTTGCCGACAGCCCTTGCAGCATGTTTGAATAAAAAAAAACTTGCTATGTTGCACCAGCATTTGACACCAGCTTCCTTACGGGGCGAGACTTACGGTATTCCTCTCTGCCGATATGGGCAGAATGGGAAACTTCATCAGGAACTTCATGCATCATACCGCGGGAGAAATCTCTATTTATTCAATGCACTGCAATGCCACACTCCAAAAAATCTAAACGTCAAGGCTATGTGAAAAATCGCGTATATAGACCACGTCTATAGACCAACCTAAAATGAACTTTTCAAAAATTTACCTGACAAATATAGCAGTCATCGGTATATCGATCAAACTCAAATGATCAACTAGTTGGGTTTACTCTGTTTCCATATTTCCCTTACGTGAAAACCACATGCAACCCAAAATTCATTTAGACAACTGAATGAATACTATTCATTCCGTACTTTAACGTGTTTCAAGATGGCGTCTTCAAAAACAAACTTTGAGAGTTGTTAGCTGATTTGAACATTTAGGCCTATTCACAGGGAATATTTGACGATAAACTGATCAAAAGTGCAGTTAGATTGTATGTTAATTCGTATTTTTACATTGGCATAGAATCCCGCATAGAAATTAACCGTTCTCTAAACTGGACAAACTGTTTAACGAAAATAGTGTCAATGGTTACCTATTTTGATTACGGTTACGGTACTGTCGCTCGGTTATGGTAAAACTATAACCAAACTACGAGTACATTTGTCACATCAGCCATTATTGTTCATGAATAATCTGATAATGTTCCAATTTAGATACATCCGAGCCTACCATATGAAAAATACATACGAACCATATCTACTGTTGTTCATCGACTTGGAGACCCATCAGCGTGGATGTTGGCTTGGCAGCCATCTTTGAAAAACGCAAAAACAGATGCTCTTTGCAGAAAGTGTTGTTTTGATCTAAGTTTTCATTTGCATGGTCATCGATAATTTCCATTTCGCCTTTCATTCGTGTGTTCCGAGGGATGCCTTGAAGGTAAGCTATTGGATAATGCCAAATCGATTGTCGTGAAGAATATTTCTTTAAGTTTTGTTTATCCATTTGTAGGGCAAAAAACGGGACTACTCCTCCGGCTTCCTGTGCTCGGGTTCTCCTCCGGTTCATCAACCACGTCTCCAGGCAAGTGCCAGCAGTGACAACGGCAGAAGTATCGCAGCTCCAGGCAGAAAAAGCTTCGACATAATAATCCTTAAATGCATGCATCGAGACATGCATGCAGTTCGATCACGATGGATACAAGGATTAATGCGGATAATGGGTGCAGAATTGCGGCGGCCTAACTGTGTGTTTTTGCTTATTATGTGTTGCAAGAAAAATTCTCGCGCAAAGTTGTGCAAAATCGCTAATAGATATGCGCGGTTGCATTTAATCGTTTCGGTATCTTCTGCGCGGTCAATCGTTGTCTGATTTCCGCACTTATTGTCGAAGACACGAACATGATATGATGTACTGGCGACCATCTATGAGCGATTTTGTACATTTTTGCGCGATAATCTACGGCGAAACGCGCAATAAAGAATGTGTTCGACAAATGTGCAGTTAAGTAGCATGTTAAATGTCGTCTTGGATTAATAAGCAACGTATTTATAAAAGTTTATAAAAGTGGATTAAAGGTCATGTGTACTGCTATTCCCTGTGCTGGATTAAGTATAAGAATTCATGTATTATGCAACGTAAAGTAATCAATATATTATAGTGGACGATAATAAAAGAATATTCTACCATGTTTAGTACTTGACCGTGTTTTTAATCTTCAATATAAAAAAATCAAGGAAAGTCTTTTGAACCATACCACCAACTGTTTTATATTATTGTAAAACCGTACCTTAACCATAGTCGCAAATTTCCTGTGTTAGACTCCTCAACCATATTGAATATATCCGCATTATGGTTGTCGTTCAAAATTTGTTAGCAAAAAATTGAATTTCGATACGGTAAACATACTTAACGACCCGTTCTCCGTATGGTCGAGTCTTCAAAAACAATACTCACTACGGTCGGAACTTTACCCAGCCATGGTTGGCGTATATGTACCATTCTGATTATGGTTAAACCCCGACCATAAACCATACTAGATGATGTTTTGGTGTGGTTTGGATTTATGCGGGATGTGGAGTTGATTTTAACGATATATTGACCTTTTATTCGGACCAAACCCGCAACATTTGAGCGTCGGCCAAACACTTCGAAATGATTTTCAAACAAGAAACGTAAGTAAATTAATATTTTCCCAATTTAAGAATGATATTCTATGTAATTCCCGGATTCCCTTTGAACTTTTGCAGGCATCCAAAATTACCGATTTGGTATCGGCTTTGCCGGCGGGTTATCGATTATGGCTCACTGACAAAGACACATTCACTCAGCTGCCACCGCACCCGTTTATAGCTACAATCACTTCTTTGGCGGTGGTTGAATCAGCATCTGGAGAACCAGATCCCGAAATGATTTCACCAGTCCTTGCTGATGATATTTGCAGCTTTTCGGGAAACGTTCTTGCCCGTATTGGAAGTGCTTTTTAACCTGTTTCATAGTTACCCAGCATGTGTACAAAAATATGTGTAAATGCTAAAATAAAATTTAATTGTGGTATCCTTGTCATTTGCTATTTACAAAATAATGCAATTATTCAATTATGTATATAGGGTAAACGCAATATTCTTCGTTTCTTTTAAAAGTTCTGCTTTAGTGCACGCCCTTTCATACACAACTAAGCAACTAAGAAGTATTATTGCAGAAGCGAAGAATAATTCGATTACCCTATAATAATTGATCTAAAATTATCCGAAACAATCGAAAAACAAAAATACGTTAAAATCAACGCAGAATGTGGTGGTATTCATCTTTATTGTTTATAAAAAAATACAGAAATTTCATTTCCGTTCTATTGAAACGATTAGCGAAACCTACATAACAATCACGTAAATGCTACGTGATTCCAGTGGAAAGACAGAATTCATTGGTTCATGCATTCATTTTTCGTCACGTTCAGTTCACGTAGCTGCTACGTGAAAAGTGCGATGGAAAAAAGCTACGTATGTTTTCACGTAGCCTTGACGTTTGGATTTTTTGGAGTGCAATGCAATTGCACTGTGTGCATTGGAGGCCCGATCGGTGGACACTGTATAGGTGCGATTCCCTGGTTTGCGATCGACGTACTCATTTGCTAACAACTGAACCAACTTACCCTGTATATCTTAAGGACATATATGAGCGAATCCAAAGATGACCGTAACAATGGCTGCCTTGCAAATATCGAAAGCACGGTTCTCGTCATCTAAACAACAAACAGAGTTAAAAAAGCAATGAATAGCCTTGCTCACTCGTGGTAAACATTGAGTAGCATTTTCGTTTCCGGGAAATTTGTGGATGACGAGATCAGTGCTCTCGAAAATGCGAGGCAAACACCTGGACGCGCTCCCATTTCACCTTAATATCGGATGTTCCAGTTCCAACTTCTTTCACATCATTGGCTTTGAATAACCCGCGAACACCGTGTTGATATGCACAGCAAAAAAAGTTGTTGAATATTACATCGAAATCGCTGCAACCAGGTCGTTACATCGATCGAGTGATATTACACAGCCCGATGTACACGCGGGCTATTGATGTAATAACCTAGTACGACGTAATTCGCTCGATGTAATAAATTTGACGTACTCGGTATGATGTAATGCTATCAACGTAATGGAGGAAAACGATGTAAACGCGTACCAATGCTTCTCAATGGGTGATTAAAATGAATTTCATCTTTTTTCGGCGAAAATTTTGTGTAGCTGTAAAAACCTCTAGGTGTTTAAAGCTATTTAAAATTCAAGGCGAAAGAGGATGGAAAACAGTTTAATCACCCATTGAGGAGAAAAATCAGGAAAAAAACATGTACCACAACCAACATTATTTTATTCGTTATTGTAAATATTGATTTTTACTTGGATTTGTAATAAAATTTAATTTACCTACTTATGAATTTAAGCAATCTCGTTATCATTAACAAATTGACTGACATTTTAATTATTTCTGTGGACACAAAATAGCTGAGGCGACCATTTCAACAGCAAGAATGAATAAAGTACTCTTTGAAGACAGATGCGTCGTCAACCTGAAATATACAAATATTCATTAGTAATTATTAGTATTAGTGAATAATTAATATATTAAACAAGTAACAATTACATTTGAAAAATTATTGTTTTAAGTAATATCTACAGAATTATTCTGTAGATATTACTTAAAACAATAATTTTTCAAATGTAATCTCTGTGCCTGTTTTGTAAGGAAATCATCCGTTCCACAAATTATCCAAATAATGTTTCCCACTGATATTCTGGTGAATAACACTAGATTTTTTTTTTGAGGATATCGTACAAATGGGATTCTTGCATATAATTAAACTGGCACTCTCACATTATAACTGAGGTATTAGTTCGTTGATGAAAATTAGGTATATTTACTTACTTTCAGTCCTGACCTCCCACGGTGGTGTAGAGGGCCAAATTGAAAGATCTCCATCCTGGGCGATTGCCTGCTATCGCTTTGACCTGTGGCCAGGTCAAATTTCTGTCGACTTCCTTTATTTCTTTGGTGAGGTTGCGCCGCCATGAGCCTCTGCCCGAATAAAAAATACAGTAGAAAAACCGAACGTTGTGTTGTAACAGTACTATTTAAAACCATATTTTTACAATAGACACTACTGTAAAAATGAAAATACAAAAACAATAAAATGTGATGTACAGTACCATACAGTAAATTGTAAATAAGATTTTTACAATATACTATACGGGTGGTTAAGTATCGTAACAATATAAAAAAATATTTTTCTCCATATATATTTTTTTGCAAAACCATACATTATATTGTAAATGAATTGTTATAAATACTGATACGTGGGTTTTAATAAACCGTACATTGTATGGTACACATATGGTTTCAAACAATAAAATGTACCGTAAATATATTGTTTTTAATTGTAGTTTCAGTACTGGTTATACATTTAATTAAATCGTTTTGGAATGGTTCTCTTTTGTTATGTTGTGTTGGTTTACATTACATAAACCAAATAATGTTATATTATCTTGTCATTTTCCTCCTATTAATGGCATCTCAGGCTTACTAGCATTATGAGATACGCTTTGGGAATTCTCCAGAGCGTTTTGGATAACCCTTCATATATTGGATCGCCCACGTCCAAGTCTGAGTCGAGGTCTGAGTAGTCTCTGATTGCATTAACAGTTGAAGCTTAGGCTCCCATGCCCCACCAGCCAGATAACTGGGCTTCGCAAACTAAGCATTATTTGTGGCAACACTTTGAGCGGCATGGCATGATGGAACTATGCCGAGCGCGCTAAGTATTATTAGACCACTAATGTAGTTGCATGAAGTGGGTGACGAGGTACATAAGTATCATTACAGCGTGCTTAACCGTTATTGCAATATTGAGGCTCCAGTTTGACTAAAGTTCGAAATACACGGACATACATAACAACTCATGAGAAAACTGTCAAGTTCGTTAGGTTAGGTTAGTATAAGTTAGGTTAAAAAGCGAACCCGCAGACGAACCTATATTAAAAGTCATTTCGGTGTTCAGTCCAGTCCATGTGGTAAAGATGGCTCTACGTCAAAGATAAAGTTTGTCAATCGCATTTGATTCGATTGTGGTCGAAGGCAAGTTCACATGAGAGAAGAGGAGAAAATTCCCCTAAATGCAAATACAGAAATAATAGTGTTGATGATGAACTCATCCACTGATTTACGGTAATCTGACCTGCATCATTCCGGGTTGGCCTACATTCGTATTTCTCTAATCGCACTCTACACACCTAGCCCGCCATATCTCTTGGACCCCTGCTTGGACCTGCAGTTCTTAGGATAGGACATTTGGTTTACCACTGATTTAAACATGTTATTGATTTTCAATTGATGTTTCAACTTATTCACTTTTTTTTCTTTCCTATGAAAGCTTTCCTTTGCATCAAAAAAGTCACAAACATCAACAAAACAAAGCACGGAAAAAATGTTAAACTGAATAAATTCTGGTGTTCGATTTGAATAGGTCGAATCTGCATATGAATCACAGCAAACATACGACCTATTCAAATCGAACACCAGAAATAATAAAAAATTCACGGTAAAATAATGTTTCGGAAAAGTGAATGGTTCAAACGTAAGAAAAACAGTATAATATATTGTTACATAAAAATCCAATGTAAATGTATAGTATAGCGAACCATTTCATCACAATACACTTTATTGTAGCTGGTACACTGTATGGTGCAGAAATGGTTTTCACAATGCACCCTATGGTTAGTTTTTATCCGGGTGGGCCTGCCTCTGCTGCGATGTCCTGCTGGGTTCCAATCTAACGCTTGTTTGCAGATTTCGTTTCTTCCCGTGCGTAGAGTGTTGCCGACTCACCTCCACTTTCGTTTCTTAATTTCTGTCGCTATGGGCTTTCGATGACATCGACGATGGAGCTCCACGTTGAAGATCCA
>NC_085138.1:58230965-58246623 GCF_035046485.1 Aedes albopictus | reverse complement strand
ATCAGAAGATGTTTAGGGTTCATTCAAATATTACGTAACGCAAAATATGATAATTTTGGACCCCCTCCCTCCCCCACGTAACAACTTTTGTATGGAAGATTTTGAAATTTTGTATGAAGCGTAACATACCGCTAGACCCCCTCTCTCCCCCCATTGCGTTACGTAATATTTGAATGAACCCTTAAAATCAGTTGCTTTTGGGGGCCTATGACAGTTCTCCTATGAAAATGACAGTTCAGCGTTTGCGCCTTTGTTCGGCAGTTGTAAACAGTGGCATACACGGACCTGTCAACTGAAAACGCCTATGGTCCACTACACGTATTTATGCTGGCCTGCTTACTCGCACAGAAAATTTGACGTTTCCACTGCTGTCATAGCGAGGTTGAGGTTCGTGACGTCATGTTGTGATTGTTTTTGTGCTGGAAGTTTTTTTTCCTTTGAGTGCTACACAGCAAAAATTAATGTAATATGCCTCGATGTAATTCTGCCGATGTACAAAATTTTCGATGTAAACGCGATTTTTAGATGCACAATTACATCGGTACAACGGATAATTACATCGTTCTCGAAATTACACCAAATCAAAATATAAGTTATCCTTCACATCGTTTTTGTGTAATATTCACATCGAAAGAATGAGAATATTACACAGAAGCAGCTGCAAGGGAAGATTCAAAAATTACGTCCATCGTTTTTCGAGATTTCTAGACCCCCCCTCCCCCCTCTGTCACGCAATTTCCCTATACCCAATACACGTACTGTCACACTTTTCTAGACCCCCCCCCCCCTCCCCCAAATGTTGGACATAATTTTTGAACGTTTCCCAACCAACTGGTTGCGACGAAGTTGTGTACGATTACACAAATTCGATGCCATATCGCATCTCCTCGCGATGCGATATTGCATCTCGCAACACTGGCACTGTTTGTTGTGATGGGTGTACGCAGGCAAAAGCAAGCGCCATGTTTAATTTGTTTGATCCGTTTGACCAGTTTTATTCTTTACTTTTTCACGGTTTAGAAGGTATTTTAGGTATTTAATGCTGCTATTTTATAATATTTTATCAAAATAATTACTATTATAGGTGAACCAAACGAGGAAAATGGATTTTTTGGAGTTCAGACGTCGCAATAATGAAATCCTACTGGAACCGCAATCGACCGAAACATGGTCATATTGATCACCGTTTTCCCGGCGTTGATCTGCACCCTGATTGGCACTAGCCCCCTAGATGGACAAGTTCGATTTCCGCTGAGGCAAGTACCTAGATGGAATGTTGCAGACTTCACCGTGAGAAAAATCCGCAAGACCGACAGCGACGCCGTCTGTGACGAGATAGATGGAAAGCCGGTTCCCTGACCATTGACCTTGTGATAGTGATGATTATCGTCTCATTGTACCTTGTCCGGCACTACCGTTCGATCATCTGGTATATATCTGGCCGACAGTGGTGGAAAGTGAACTTCGCATAGTTGCTCAGGAAGACTACGAAGAGGATCAGGATGAAGGGTACTGAGGATCGCATGGTTTGCAATTGTTCGTGTGCAGGTATGCCAAAGTTTCTATAATATTTACCAGAGAAGCATTTATCTAAATTCAATTCTTATGGATATCAATGCATCCTTAAGTTAACGGTAACACAGTTTCCAGTGAGTGTCCTAGTGTTATAGACTCATGTTTAACTCTATGCAGGGTGTGAGACCATTTGGACAGTGGGTCCTATTTTGGATTTGAGAATTTCTTGTAACGCGGGCAATTTCATGCCAATTGGTTTGTATTGCACATCAAGGATTTGTCGAATCATTAGATTCCCTTCCGATGAAGTAGAGCGAATTATACGCACCGATCTTCCAATCGCAAGTCCCTTTTTGTCACTGTGGTTGTTGCCATTCGCATTCATCTTGTGTTGGCTCTTTGCTTGTCGTTTTACGGCTGGCTTGCAGGGCTTGACGCCAACCCACAAACCCAGGTACATAACTGGAAAGCCGGAAGCTACGGGTTTTGTATTAGCATATCCTCCAAATCAACTAAGCTCAAGCGCCAGTCTTCGCGGGGGTGGTGTTTTTATAGGCACCCATAAAATGATAATAGTTTACCTGAACACATGTGCTACCACCCTCGAACATCCCACCCAATTCCATGTATGTTGTTTATCTTTAACTTCTGTTTTTCTTAGTGTTTTGTTCCTACTAGGTAAAAACCTGTTTCTCAGCTTATACCCCAGACAGACATGTGATACGAGTGTGATTCCTGTACAACGGTACGCGGTGTCAAGAAAATTCTAACAAGACTGACTTGAACTGTGAGAATTTTCAGTATGGCACTCATTTCAAGCGCAATTGTACAGTGATTCTTGTATCACATGTGTGTCATAAGTATTAGGGTGCTATATGCATTTTCACAGTTACAAACTGACAGTTTTCTTCGACTATTGGTCATGTACCCAAGGAAATCAATGAAAATAGGTTCTCGAAAGCATCTGAAGTCAAACCCAGACGCCATCTGAACTATCTTGCTGAAAAACTGTGTGTGTACCACTTTGACTATGTGTGACCTTAAAGTTCAAATTCATGTAAGTAACGTAGAACGTGTCAGTTACACTACCCGCCATTAGTATATTTTAGAGATGGTCGGGTTCGGGCTTGGAAATAAAAAAAAAACTCGGGTTCGGGTCGGGTCCGGGCTTGAACAATTTCAAAATTTTCGGGTGCGGGTCGGGTCGGGCTTGTATAACGTCGGGTTGAAGTCGGGTTTTGTACCAGTGTAGATAAATCAGTATTTAGAAATATGCTTTATTAGCTAAAACCGATACATTTGACAGTTATTTTTAACTCGGGCTTTAGTCGGGTCTATTGACAAATATATTCTCGGGATCGGGTCGGGTCGGGCGAAATTCAGAACACAATTTGACACAAGTTAGACTATATTTTGACATATAGGGTTTGATTGACTTCAACATCGAATGGAAGCTCAAAAAGTGTTATCTGACACTAATATTAGAGTTATTTGGGGATGATGCCGGTGCTGTCAATGAGCAATCGATGTTGACAGTATTGGTAATCAGCTTGAAATAATTTTCAAAATGTATAATAAATTAACTTAGCATATTATTTGATTATTGTTTGGGGATGCTGTCAGGAAAACTAGTTGCCCATACCGGCTAAAAACGCTAGCTCTGGTAGCCGTCTCCAAATAATTTTTAGAAATATCCAGTGGCGTAGCTAGGAATTTGGGGGCCCGGTGCGAAACCAAATTTGTGGCCCACCTAATGAAAATTACAGATGTATATATTTTAAAATGACAAGTCTATCCTTCTAACTCTCAAATGATCACGCCGTTGTGTTGTCCTTCAAAGATTGCATTACCGTTTTCTTAAAAAAATCTTACTTGAATAATAATTTCTCTTCAAGAATCGTTCAAGTGGTTAATGCAAGGGTGTCATTCAGTATTTCTCTAAACACTCCTTCAGGAATTCTCGGAGGATGTTTTCAAAAGTACATCAGAGTAGGTACTTCAAAAGATTATTGCAAAGGCTTAATCGAGTATTTCTCGAAACAATTGTTCAGGAAGTCCACCAAGGATTCTATCAAAAATATCTATGAGGATTTATCTATAAGATCAAAGAATCCATAAGAAATTCTAGAAAAAAAACACTACAAAAAGTTCTCCGACGATTTTTTTTCGGAACCGGATATTTTTCCAATAAATTACATCGGAATTACGGAATTCGGAAGAGAAGTCCTTCTAGAATTTCTTCAAATATTCCTCCATGGTTTCTTTCAGGAGATCCTCTAAATATTCCTTAAATATTTTTTTCACGAAAGTCAAGCTTATCTTGACATTTCCTAAAGCATTCATCAATCATCTTGGCGTTCCTTTAAAGATTTCTTAAAAATTTCCTTCAAGGATTTCTTCAGAAATTCCTTCAAGAACTACTGCAGCTCTTTTTTTTCGAAAAAAAAAAATCTGCAAGAATTTTTCAAGGAGTTTCTCTAAAGTTTCATTAAGAGATTCATCCTAGAAATCCTCCAAGAAATTTCCAAAGAATCCATTGAATAATAATTAAAAAAATCCTCCAAGGATCCCTACAGGAGTTTCTTTAAGAAAATTCTCAGAGGAACTTCTGTAGGATTTTCTTCCAATAATCCTTCTGGATATCTTCCCACGAATTCTGAAATATCCATTGCTAGCATACCTTTAGGAATTCTTCTAAAAATTTCAATTGCGACTTTTGATAAGACTCCTTAAAAATTCTTTCGAAAAACCTATTGAAAAACCATTATAAGTTTCCATCAAGCCAGTCAGTCAAAATTTTCTCCAGGGTTTATTTTTATTTATTATTTCTTCAGAAATTCTTCTGAAAATTTGTTTTTAAAAAAATCTCTGAGGATTCCTGGTAGGGTTAACGTGCCTTAATAATCTTACAATCCCAAATTCATCTTGTTCGAAAACAAAGCGATTATGGCACCGATTGATTACGTAATTTTTGCTATCATTCGTGCCACTTCTAACAAACAAGCGCTTCATTCCTTTGTTTTCAGTAGGATGAAAACAGGAGCGTATATGGTTACAGTAAAGGAAAAGATACCAGATTTGATTAAATAAAATAAAATAATTTCTTCAGAACTCCAAGGGCCTCTCCAAGGACTCCTCCTAAGACTGTTTTGCTACTTTCTTCAGAAATTCTTTGATACGCCTAGAAGAATCTTTAAAGTGATAAATGCAAGCTTAACACTTCATATAGGATATCCATCTGCCAATCCAATTCTTCATGAAACGCTTCAAGAATTCCTATGGGATTTTTCAAGGATTTCTGAAATATTTCTTAAGAAAATCTTTCGTAGTTTCTTCAAAGATCTTGTTAGGAACCTCTGCGAAGGTTTTATAAATCGGATGAAGCAATGAAGCTTAATTTATTCAATAATTTCTCCAAGAGCTCTACAGAGGATTACTTTTAGGCTTTTCCCAGGGATCGCTTTAAGAATTCTACCAAGGATTTATTCAAAATTCTAAAGGAATTCCTTCAAAGAGGCCTTTTGAAATTCCTCCCAAACTTCCTTCAAGAGTTTTTTCCAAAGATGTCTTTATTAGTTTATCCAATAATTCTTTTACGATTTCTCCAAAGATTCAACTGATTCAAATAAAAATTAAAGAATTTTTTCAAGCATTCTACAGAAATTCCCCCAAAAAATGCTACTGGTATGCCTTCAAACATGTTTGCCATTTTTCTTAGGAAATTGTTTGTGAACATCCTTAGATTTTTGGAAATTCTTTGTTGATGAATTCTAAAAAAATTGGGAATTTTCAAACCAGTTTCCGAAGAAAATTTCTAGTATCTGCCGAAGCATTTTCCAAATTAATTTTCAAAGATATTCCTTAACGAATTCCCGCACGGATTTCCAAAGTAATAACTGAAAAAGATCCAAAAGAAATTCCCGAAAATTCTAACTCTAAATTTGTTCAAGAATTCCCACAGAAATTCGTCCAAGGAAACATTTCTTGGAATTCTTTCAATAAATTCTTTAGGTACTCTTCCAAGGTTTCTATCTATTGATACCATTAAAGATTTACTTAGCGATAACACCAATTTTACCCGGATTTCCTTCACGATTTTTTCTGACGTTTTCATCAAACATCTGTTCCAAATGAGGAACTCCAAGAACTTTTTCTTAGATATCTTTTACAATTCATCTGGGAATCACTTCACGGATTTCTTTACAAATTTCTCCAAGATTTGCTTCGAAATTTGCTACAACGATTGCTTCGGGAACTCCTCTAAGTGTTTCTGAAACAATTTCTTCAGTAAAGAGTTTTTTTTTTAAGATTTCAAGAAACGATTCCTTTGGGGCTACCCCACATGATCCCTTTAGGAAAATTCCAAGAGGAATCCTTTAGGAATTCCTTCAAGATTTGTTTTCAGAAATTTCTGCAAGAGTTCTTTTTGCAACGCCTCAAATGTTTTTTCTTGAATTCTTTTCAAGGATTTCTTACGAAGCATTGTTCAAGCATTTCAATGATTTATTCAGAAATTCTTCCAATAATTGCTGTATGAAATCGTCCAAAGATTCCTTAGGCATTTTTTTCAATTCCTCTTTCACAATTCGTTCATGAATCCTTTAAGAAATTCCAGTAAAGACTTAATCTTTTTCTATAATGATTTTTTACAAGCTACGTTACAATATATTAAAAAAAAAAATTCACCGTGGTGCTGGTAGTGGTGACTTATTTCTAGAAGATTGATAATTTTTATTTACTCATGCCAACATTCATAAGAAATCGTAGCTGAACTCTTTTGCAAATTGCGAACTGTTTTGAGGACTAACCAGAAATTTCCTGATTCCTGTATGCGTCCTTTTTTAATTATCTTTCCATTCTGTTCGCTGGAGGATTTTTTTCAGCGCAACTCTGGGAGAAATTGCTGGAAAATCTCCAGCGCAACTGTGGGAGAAATTGCTGAAGAAATTTCTAAAAAAAAATCCCTTGAGACATTCTAGGAGGATTTTCTGGAAGAACCCATGGAAAGAATTTTTGGAGGATTATGTGGTAAAATTCCTTAATAAATTCGTGGCAAAACCCCTGGAGAAATCCCTGAAGCAATCCCTGGAGGAATCTCGGGAGAAATTGCTAGATGAATGTCTGGAGGAATCCCTTAAAAATGCCTGAAAGTATTCTTGGAGAATTTCCTGGAAGAATCTCTGAAGATATACCTAGAGGATTTCCTGGAGAAAGTCATGGACGAATTGCTGACATAATTTCCAAAGCATGCCAGGAGCAATTCTTGGGAGAATTACGGAAAACATTCCTGGGACATTTTCTGGAGGAATTCCTGGATAAAATCCTCGAGTAATGAAGGAATTCCTAGAGATATTCCTGTGGGAATTGCTGGAGGAATCTCTAGAAGAGGAATTCTTGAAAGAATTACTGAATGAATATCTAGAGGAATTCCCAGAGGAAATCTGGGTAATTTATGTTATATTTCTATTTCTGAAAAAAAATCCCTTGAGAATTCCTGGAGGAATTCGTAGCGGAATTTCTGGAGGCATTTCTGGAAAATTCTCGAAGGAATTCTTGAAGGAATCTCTGGGGGAATGCTTGAAGACATTTGTGAAGAAATCTCTGGAGAAATTCCTGCAAGAATTCCTGAAGGAATCCCTGAAAAATTCCCGAATGTATTTCGGGAGAATTTCTGAAGAAATCCCTAGAGAATTTCCTGGATGAATCCTTAGAAGAACTGCTGGAGGATTTCATGGAAGAATTCCTGGGAAAATCCCTGGAGAAATTTATGGAGAAATCTTTGGAGTAATCCCTGAAGCAATTCCTGATGGAATCTCAGGAGAAACTCCTGGAGAAATGCCTAAAGGAATTCTTGACATAATTTTTTGAAGGATGTTCAGGAGCAATTTCTGGAGGAGTTTCGCAAGAAATTCATGGGAAAATTCCTGGAGGAATTCCTGGGGAAATTCCTGGATAAAATCCTGGAGGTATGTCTGAAAAAAAATCCTAGAGGTATTTCTGTGGAAATTGCTGGAGGATTCAATGATGGATTTCCTGGAGGAATCACTACAAGAATTCTTGAAAGAATTACTGGATGAATTTCTAGATGAATTTTGGGAGATTTCTAATCTATTATTTATCTATATCTCAAAATTCGTACTGGAATTAATGGAAGAATCCACGAAGGAATCCCTGAAAGAATACTTGAAGACATCTGTGAAGAAGTGCCTGGAGGAATCTTGATAGAAATTCCTGAAGGAATACCCAGAAGAATCCCTGGAAATTCCTTAAGGTATTCCCCCTGAAATTTCCTGGAAGAATTTCTGAAGAAATCTCAAGAGCATTTGATAGAAGAACACTTAGAGGAACTGCTGTAGGATTTCCTGGAGGAATTCCTGAAGCATTTCATGAAGGAATCTCAGGAGAAATTCCTGGAGAAACCCCTGAAAAGTTCCTGAGGGTATTCCTGAAGAGTTTCCTGCAAGAATTTCTGAAAAAAAACCCTCAGAAGATTTTCTGGATAAATTTCTGGAGAAATTCTTGATATAATTTCTGAAGGATGTCCAGGAGCGATTCCTTGATCAATTCTTAGAGAAATTGTTGAAGGAATTCCTGAAGAAATTCTTGGAATATTTCCCTGAGGAGTTCCTTGATAAGTTTTTGGATAAAATCCTGGAGCAATTTCTGGAGAAATTCTTGGAGGTTTTCCTTTGAAAATTGTTCGAGAAACCCTTGAAGAAATTTCTGGAGTAATTTTTGCAACAATTACCGGATGAATTTCTGGGGGAATCTCTAGAGGAGATTTGGAAGAAATTTCTGAAAAAATCCCCTGAGTAATTTCCGGAGGAATTTCTAGAGAAATTTCTTGAGGCATTCCTGGAGAAAACCACGAAGCAATTTATGAAGGATTCCCTGGGGGAATCCTTGGAGAAATTCGCGGAGAAACCCTTGGAAAATCCCTGAAAAAGTTCGTGGAGGAATTTTTAGTGGAACTCCTGAAGCAATTCCTGGAGAAAAATCTGGAAAATTCTTGAATAAACCCAGAAGGTATTTCTAGAGACATTTCTGGAAGAATTTCTGAAGGAATCCCTGAAGAAATTCCTGGAGGGATTGCTGACATAATTTATGTTGGAATTCCTTGAATGATTCCTGGTGAAATTCCTTCATGAATCGATGAAGTAATTCCTGTAGAAATCTCTGCAAGAATCCAAGGAGGAATCCCTGAAAGAATGCCTGGAAAAATTTCTGGAAGAATGCCTAGTAGAATTCCTGGTGGAATTCTTGGAGGATTTCCTGAAGTAATTCATGGAGAAATCTTTGGAGAAATTCCTGTATGAGTATCTGGATTTTTTTTTGGAGAAATCCGTTTTTTTGCAGGATCCCGGAAGTCATTACTGGAGGAATCTCTGGATGAATGCCTAGAGAAAGTCCTGAAGGAATGCATTGTGGAAACCCTGGATGAATTTTGTAGGATTTCTTGCAAGGATCTCTGGATGATATCCTATCTGGAATGCCTGTAGGAATTTCTGAAAGATTCTTCAGTGGAAGTCCTGGAGAAATTTCTAGCGGATTTTCTGGAGAAATCTCTAGTTAAAATTCCTTGAGGAATTTTTAGACAAATCCCTGCAAGAATTCCCAGAGGAATCCATGGAAAAATTCCTGAAGAAATTCGTGGATCAGTCTATTGAGGAATTTGTAATGGAATATCAGAAATAATTCCTGAAGAAATAGCAAGATGGAATTCTTGGAATTATGGAGAAAAGAGTTCCTGAAGAAACTCCAGAAGGAATCCCGAAAGCGATTTCAAGAGGAATTAATGAGGGAATCCCTGAAACTGAACAGTTCCTGGAGAAGTACTGAATCAATTCCTGGCGGAGTTCCTTAAAAAAATACAAGGAAGAATTCATGGAGGAATCATAAGAAGAGTTCCTGGGAGAATCTTTGAAGGATTTTTAAAAATTAATTGTTCCAGAAAGAATCACAGAAAGGATTCTCGAGTTAAGCCCTGTAAAATTTTTTAGAGGAATCCCTGGAGGATATCCTAAAAGAATGACTGTAGGGATTAACTGAGGAATCTCTAGAAGTACTCCTGGAGGAATTTACAGAAGAATTCTTGGAGGAATTTCTGGAGGAATCTCTAGAGGCATTTCTGATGGAAACCCTGGATAAATTTTTAGGGGAGTTCCCCGAGGAATCCCTGGAATTATTCCTGAAAAAGAATCTCTGAAAAAATTCGTGGAGCAATCCCAGGAAGAAATTGCTGGTGGAATCCTTGGAGAAATCCCGAAGGAATTCTAAGAAGAGTTCGTGGAGGAACTCCTTAAGAAATCCCTGTAGCATTTCCTGAAGGAATCCCTGCAGGAGTTCCTGAAGAAACCCCAGGAGGAATCCTAGAAGCAATTCCAGGGATTCCCTTAACAGTTCCTGGAGAAGGTTTTGAATTTATTCCTGTAGGAGTTCCTGAAAGAATTCCAAAACAAAAGAACTCATGAAGGAATTCTAAAAAGTGTTTGTTGGCATTCCCAGTACCAGGGAGCGCTGAAGCACTGGACCGTATCAACAACTCGAGTCACAGGGATAGAGAACAAACTTATTGTACTGTCATTATTATTATTCTTTGTCATTCTTTCCAAGTCTTAACCTAAATACACACGTGTGAAAACAATCCTCCCGGTTGTCCGAGTTTTTCTACCGATTCCGACGTGTCTTGTTGTTGCCACTCTGCTAAGGCCGTTCCCTGGTTCCAATAGTGTTCTTGGGGGAATTTTCGGAGGAATTTTTAAAATAATCCCTAGAGTTGTTACTGAAAGAAACACAGAAGATATTCCCGGACGAATCCTTGGTAAAATTCTTGAGGAATCCCGGAAGCAATCCCATCAGGAATTTCTTGGGAAATCCCAGGAAAGCTTTCTGAACAAATTACTGGAAGATTCAAGTGTAGAATTAGCTTACAGGGTGGCCACCCAGTCGGGAATTTCGGGAAAACCGGGAAAAGCTCGGGAATTCGAAACCACCGGGAAAAAGTCGGGAAAACCTCGGGAATTGTTGCTAGCCATCGGGAATTTCCAAAATACTAAAAATTTGTACTGTATACAGAAGCATAAGTACGAGAATCTGTGGGAAATGCAGTCAACAACTGTTGAACTATATAACATAGTGGGTGTACTGGCGTAAAAACCATTCTTGGAAATTAATATCTTGTCGTCGAGTCATGACAATTCAAGTTAATCGTAGTGATGTTACTTAACATCACAATTTAAACAATTTCAAAGATATTCCAAAGAACATTCTGGTGGAAAGACTGGTTGAGACACATTCAAATATTTATAGATTCATATGTCGCTAATGCATTTCAGGATGTACATGTTTCTGAAAACATCAAGCGTCCAATAAAAGTTTTATAAAACATAAAAAAATATAACTTCTTCCTAAAAAAATAGCCTTGTACAAAGGAAAATAATTGAATGAATAAAATGCCCCAAGAATAAATTAAAATTAAAAATTATGAAATTGTGGATGAGTAATTGTGGTGAAAACATTTTTACAATTTAAAAACAGTTACTGAAAAACAATTGAAAGAATATTTGAAGGGATTTTTAGTAAATATCAGATGGAATGTCTCAAAGCACGCCTGTTGTAGCTCATAAAAGTATTTCTAACATTTTGTTTGAAAAATTTCTGTTGTTTTTCATGAAGTTCTTGGATGTACTCATTTATTGAACTTGTGAATAAAAATGTTCGGAGAAAACTGGAGTAAGGTATCGGGAAAATCCTTTTTTGGCGAAGCTTAAGCTGAAGTCCCTGGTAAAACTCCTGGTTCAGCAAATTCTCGAGAATTTTAAGTATTCTTAGTTTCTAGTTAAACTACCAATTGAAATTCTCGCAGGAGTTCCAGTGAGTATTCAAAAGTATCTGGAGTAATATAGTTGTATGATTTATGGAAATAAATAATTCCCAAATAATGAATCTGCCTCTACATTTTGGGGGAAATACTTTCTCAAAAACTAATCTTTCAGGAATTCCTGGAGAAATTCTTGACATATCTGAAAATGTGATAAGAAATTAAATCTCTGAGAGCTTCATATTGCAATCGCTGATGAAATAACTGAATGCTAGACGAGTATCAGACAAAATCTAAGATTTCTTTGATCTATCACATTTTTCCTAGAATTTACGATTCCAGCCTAAGTAACCTGCCTGACTTTCTGCAGTAGCCTTTACGTTACCGTAAAGTTCGCCACTGGTTTTCTATTAAAATATCTTGAAACTGACCATCAAAAATACTACACTGAAGATTTCCCGAAAAATCGTTTCCAAAATTCTTTCACGAGTAATCTCTCCAGATATTCCACTAGAAGTTCATCCAGAATGTTTTTTTTTTCTGGGCATTCTGTTATTGCCTATTAGTTTCCCAAACAAACTTACCAAGAATTTTTCAGAAGAGTTTTGGAATATTACTAAACGTAAATCCTAATCATACTGAGAATTTCGACCCCATCAGGATTATCTTTTTTATTTTTATTTGGTTAAACAACTGCATATTTTGTACTAGTTGGTCATCTATGAATTTAAAGAAAGTTTAATGAAGATGTCGTAATTTCAAGGCCCATCATTGGATACGAGACAAACAACACATAACTTATTTTCAAGTTCATATGAATACTATGTTAAATCCAAGGATTTGAAAATATTCAATATTAATTCTCTTAAATTTTTCTTAGTAAGTTACGTTTAATTTTCACTGTGAATCATTCTATTATAGAATCGGGAAAAAATTCAAAAACCTATCGGGAAAACCGGGAAAAACTCGGGAATTTTATTTTCCGCTCTGAGTGGCCACCCTGAGCTTAGAGTTAAAATACACGTTAATAAAAACAAAAAAAAAACAGGAAGAACTTCTGTAGGGAAAAAAAATTGAAGGAATCCATGTCAGCAATAATTTTTAGACGAATTAATGTTGGAATCTTTGAATGGACTACCAAAATAATGAGTTGTACAATGTTTTGAGGATCTCCTGAATGAATTTTTAGCTAATTTCTTGTTAGGGTTTCTGGAAGATATTCCTGCTGAAATACTTGGAACTATTCCAGATTCGGATCAATCTCTTGTGGAATTCTTGAAGAAATATATGGAGAAATCCCTGAAGAAATCTCTGAAGGAACCAGAGTTTTAAATTTTCATTTGCAATGAGTGAAATTCAACGTGAATTTATAAAATTCTCAACTGAGGGATCAAAATAAAATTCATTTTGGTGAATGAATTTTTTCACCTATTCATTCATTTTTCTGTCACTGACAATTTTCTTTGAGAAATAAAACTGGACCGTTATTCCCGATTATACTTCCAATCACTTCAAAACTTGTGTATAGTAGTTAATTAGAATATTAATCATGTTCTCTATTTGTCCATTAAGCCGGGTTGTGCGTCTGTTAATAGAAATTAGACATTTTACGACGTGCGAAAAAATATTCGTGACAGCGAATTGAATGAAAAAAGTGAGGCATTCAGCTGACAATGAATGTGGCCAAACACGAATGAAAAAATGAGAATGTCACTTTCAATCTTATATCTAAAATAATTTCTGTTGACATTACTTCGGGAATCCCTGGAGGAATCCTTCGAAATACACTGGAACCATCACTGGATGAACCTCTGGTGGTGGTGAAACCCATAGAGGAATCCTTGCAGGAATTCCAGAAAGATTTTGTATGAGAATCTCACAAAAAAAAACCGCTAGAAGAATCACAGAAGGAAACCTGAAATAATCCCAGAGAGAACTCCTGGATGATTTCCAGATATAACTCTTGGTAGAATTTCAGAAGGAGCTCTTGGAGAAATTGCAAAAGAAACTTCTCGTTGAATCTCAGAAAAAAAACTCCTAAAGGAATCCCAGAAGGAACTCCCGTAGGTATCCCAGAAGAAATCTTATGAATACCTGCTTAAGGAATCCCAGAAGAAACTTCTGGAGTAATCAAAGAGGTAATGCTAGAAGTAACTCCTTGAAGAATTTCAGAAAGAACTTCTGGTAGAATTCCAGAAGAAACTTGTGGAGGAATCTCATAAGGAGCTCCTAGAGAAATATCAGCAGTAAGTCCTGCAACAATCCCAAAGATCATCCTAGAAGAAAGTCCTGGAAGAATCCGAGAGTGAATCCTAGAAATAACTCATTGAGGAAACTCAGAAAGAATTCCTGGAGATATTCTAACAGGCACTGCGGAAGGAAACTCATAAGAAATTTCTTGACAAATCCCAGAAAGAATTCCTGGATGTTTCCCAATGGAAATCCTATCAATTTACCGATGCAGGAAACCCATAAGGATGTCCTGTAAGAATCTCAGGATAAACTCCTAGAGGAATCACAGAAGAAAACCTGGAGAAATCCCGAAGAGAACCCCTTGAAAAATCCCAGAGAGAACTTCTGAAGAAATTCCAGTAAAACTCTTGGAGAAATCTCAGAAAGAATCAGAAGAATCCATAAAGGAAGAAAGTAATTACAGAGATAATACTAAAGTAACTCCTTAAGGCTTAAGGAATCCCAGGAGGAACTCCTGGTAAAATGCAAGAAGACACTCTCAGAGAAATTTCAGAGGAAAATTTTAGAGGAATCCCAAACGGAACTTGGGAAGATTCCTAAAAGAAATTCCTGGATAAGCTCCCAGGCAAAATCTTTGAAAAATCCTAGAGGTGTATCAGAAGGAACTCCTGGTGGAATCAACCCAGACGGAATCCTAAAACTGAGCCTAGAACTAACTCTGGGAGGAATCTAGAAGGAACCCTAGAGTAGGAATGGCATATGTTCCTCAGTGTGTGTGCAAGAGTGAGTGGTTTTAATATGAAAATGACCCGCACTGTGCATATTTTCTGTGCGTAATTTCATCCCTGTCCTAGAGGGAATTCTAGAAGGAATTTCTGAAGGGGTCACAAAAATAAATACCTAGAGAAATCCCAAAAGAAACTCCTGGAGGTATCCCAGAGAACATCCTAGAAATAACTCCTGAATGAATCCTAGAAGGATATCCTGGAGGAATCCAAGAATAAATCCTTGAAGAAACTCCTGCTGGAATCTCAGAAAGAGTTCCTTGTGAAATCCCAACTGACACTCCGGTAGGAATCCCAAAACATACATCCAACATACATACAAAGGCATCCCAAGATATCATCATCCAGCTCCCGGACAAATCCTATGAAGAACCTAGAGGTAACTTCTGGAGGAATCTTGGAAAGCATTCCAGAGGAAATCTCATCAGGTACTGCCTGAAGGAAGCTCTAGAAGGTTTATCTGAAGGAATCTTAGCCCTCCTTCTGCATTAGGGTCATTTTTGGAACAAACTGTACACTACATAAATCCCTAGAAAAATCCCTGCCATCATTTCTGGTTGAAGCTCGTTCCTAGTGAAAACTATGAATTAGACAATCCTAAAGGAAACTTATGACTTTTTCCATAGGAATTTATAATAGAATCGCTATTCATTGAAGCCTTTGGAGAATCCTCGATAGAATCTAGGGGTTTTGCAAATAAAAATGGTTCCACACAAAATGCATATAAGGTCCGGGGCCATTTGGGCAGGACCACCTATTTTGGGCACTTTCTGCTATCTATAACTCAGTCAATTTCCAACCAATTCACATGACTGAGTTACAGCAGCAGGTGCCCAAAATAGGAAGTATTAAGGTATTTGCCCAAAAGTTCACGCGGTCTATTGCGGCGTTTCCTCAAGCGCGGCGCATCATTCACATAAAGCAAGGCCGCGTAACATTTGGAAATCACCACATCAATGACCGCGCGGCGTTTCATATCCAAAGATTCTGACAATACTCTTTTTGGAATGATCAGAGGACTTTCTTGCATAATGCCTTTGTCATTGGAAGATTCCTTTAGGGATTTCTGAAGTGATGCATAGAATGTATTCAAAATATGAAACTGAGACGGCACTTACAACACGAATTTATTGAACAATTATTTTTCCATTTTAATATGAAATTCTTGAGAAACCTTAAATAGAGGAATATTTGAAAATGAAGATATTTTATTTATATTTTGTACCATTCACATTGATTGTTCCATATTCCTTTCAAAGTCTGAACACATATTAATATATTAATTTATTTTACAAACACAAATAGATGCCTGCGGTATATAATTCGTGCATGGTGGCCTCACAAT